>NW_007811302.1:0-972 GCF_000696425.1 Galeopterus variegatus | reverse complement strand
ATCATGTCATCTGCAAACTGGGACAGTTTGACTTCATCTTTTCCAATCTGGATGCCCTTTAGTTATTTCTCTTGCCTGATTGCTCAGGCTTGTGCTTCTAACACTACCTTAAATAGGAGTGGTGTAATGGGCTTCCTTGTCTTGTTTCTGTTCTTGGATGATATCGGTTGTGGGTTTGTTATATATGGCTTTTGTGTGTTGAGATACTTTCCTTTTATACCTAATTTGCTGAGACCCTTTATCATGAAAGGATGTTGAATTTTGCCAAGTGTTTTTTCTGAGTCTATTGAGATAATCACATAGATCTTATTCTTGATTTTGTTGATGTGGTGTATCACATTTATTGATGCATATGTTGAACCATCCTTGTTTCCCTAGGATAAATCCCACTTGATCATGATGTATAATTTTTTTTCATGTGTTGCTGTGCTTTTGATGTGTTGCTGTGCTCTGATTGCTAATATTTTGCTGAGGATTTTAGCATCTATATTCATCAAGGATATTGGCCTGTAGTTTTCTTTTTTTCTTGTATCTTTGTCTGATTTTGGTATTGGGGCGATACTGGCCTCATAGAATGGCCTCATAGAATGGCTGGGTTTGGGAGAATGGCTTCTGTTTCAATTTTTTGGAATAGTTTGTAAAGAAATGGTGTTAATTCCTCTTTAAAGGTTTTTTGGGCTTTCCTTTGTTGGGAGAATGCTAATTACTGCTTCAATGTCATTGCTTGTTATTGGTTTGTTCAGGTTTTCTATGTCTTCTGGGTACAGTCTTGGTGGTTTGTATGTATCCAGAAATTTATACATTTCCTCCAGGTTTTCAAATTTGTTGGCATATAGCTGTTTATAATAGTCTCTAATTATTCTTTGTATTTCTGTGGTATCAGTTGTAATGCCTCCTTTTTCATTTCTGATTTCTGTTATTTGGGTATTCTTTCTTCTTTTTTTTTAGTTAGCCTAGCTAATGGTTTGTCTA
>NW_007811301.1:0-972 GCF_000696425.1 Galeopterus variegatus | reverse complement strand
AGTGTGTATATGGTACTCAAAACAATGAGAGCAGATGACATCATGGAGGCAGAGTGTTTTGAATGATAAGTAACCAAACGGAAGACATGTGGATCATGCCCAATATTTCAGGGATGAATTAAAGATGTGGAGCAAGTCAAAGAGCTGAAGTAAAAGGTCAGAAAAGTAGGAGAGAAACTAGAAGTATCTGTGGGAGCTAAGAAAGAGCATATTTGAGGAGAAGGGAGTGATCAGCAATGAAATATAAAGAACAGACACTAAGGAAGGTAAGCACTGATGAGCCTCCTACATGCGGCTATGGCCCTCCCAGTCATTATGTAGACTGGCTCAGCATTTGAAATCCCCCTTTTAAAAGTAGCATTCTTAAATGAACATTTCTATTCTTTTAAAGATGATTTACTGATTCTTAAAGCATACAATATTGCAACTGGCATTTCTTCAGAGGTCTCCAAACCTCATTCTCTATTTTCACAGATCCAATTCTGAGGTGCACAGTATGTCAGGACCTATCCGAGATTACACAGTTGGCTGTCAATTGTGCCAGGATTAACATTCCATTATTTTGATTTCGGTCTATCTCTAGACTCTTTAACAACTTACGCTCCAAATATAACCCTTAATTTTTTTTTCTTAAAACAGATTTACCATTTATATCAAGTTCTCCAGTTTTGTGATTCTTCATTCTTACCAGCTACCAGTTCTTCAGACATCCCTCTCTTTTCTTCTCAGCCTGGATGTCATAAATATTAATCATTTCCTTCTTATCAACATAATTGATTCCACCCTATTTTGTCCCTTACTTCCACCTGAGCCTGAAACCTGTACGTCAAGGTCAATCCTATGAGCTCTCTTTTCGGTCTCCACACCTGTGTTGCTGAGCACAGTGTTCCAGTGATGTGAATCAGTGCTATTCTAATCCGTCCCATCTATTATCCCTTCTTGAGCCCATAGTGCTGTGCAGAAAATATTTTC
>NW_007811300.1:0-972 GCF_000696425.1 Galeopterus variegatus | reverse complement strand
TCTTAGACATTTGTTTAAAACTCTCAGATATCCTAAACAAATATCATTAAGACATCAGAAAATAAAGAAAGTACCTTTCTATCTACCACTAGAATGTATGTTTAAAGAAGGATAGGACTCTACATAATATGCTCACTATCCTAACACCAAAATCCAGCACTAACTCTGAAGAAGATAGATATTTGTCGTTGTTGAAGCTTCACATCTATTTAGTAGGAGACTTAGAGATGGGGTTCGGTACATTAATGGATTTATGATCTTGGACCTTGTGTTAACTCAGTATCAGAATCATCCAGATAAAATAATAGTTAGAGGATGGCTAAGTAAACATGTCTTCAAAAATGCCTGAGGCCAAGTATCTAACAAATGTTAAAGAATGCCTGCCTGAAAATAGACTTTTAATGAACCTTTCTTTGAAGTCATATTTGCTAGGTTTTTGTTGTTGTTGTTGGGTTGTGTGTGTGTGTGTGTGTGTGTGTCTGCCTAGCAGATAGGCATGTAGTTATAGTTAGGGGTTGTTAAGAAATTATAAAAATAAAACAAAAACTGAAGCAAAATAACTAAAAATGAATAAAAGTTATTTCTATTCCATATTCTACAGTAATTCACTCTGTGTAGGCCTTATCTTGGGCATATTAATCTGCACCTCCAACTTGGATTATGTCACAGTATAGTGTGCCTCTTGCCATTTAAGATACTGTGTCCTGCTGTGAGGCTCATTTATGCCCAGTTTTGATTGAATCTTCGAATCAACCTCTCTCTACTGCCTCCTCAGAAGACTACATATAGAATGCTTTTTTCCCCCTACCTTTCTCCTGTCACTTTTAAATCTAGAGCTTGAAAAATCTCTTCATGATGCATTGTTTGTCCCTTTATTCATTCTAGGCAAGAGTTCAGATGTAGCAGTAAGAAGTGGTTTATGGCAGAATCTTGCCATTAGCTTGGAAATTATTACAATAATACCTTGGGTGA
>NW_007811299.1:0-972 GCF_000696425.1 Galeopterus variegatus | reverse complement strand
TAAATATAGACAATGATATTTAATTAACTTCTTTGGCATTGTGTCTTATCTTTTAAATTTGGAGGCTGAATCAATAACTCCAAATTCCCTTCCAGCTCTAACATTTTCTGGAAATACTCAACCAAAAACCCTGCAATACACATACTGGAAATCTGCAATGGTTGTGTGGAGAAAAAAATCTGTTTCTTCCAAGTGGGGAACTCGGGAAAGGCTTAATGGGGATTGTGGCATGGTGAACAGAGTCTTAACACGTGCAAGGAATTTAGACAAGTGAGGGGCCGGCCCGTGGCTCACTCGGGAGAGTGTGGTGCTGATAACACCAACGCCCCGGGTTCAGATCCCATATAGGGATGGCCGCTTCTCTCACTGGCTGAGCGTGGTGCTGACAACACCAAGACAAGGGTTAAGATCTCCTTACCGGTCATCTTTAAAAAAAAAAAAAAAAAAAAAAAAAAAAAAAAGATAGACAAGTGAGACGGGAAACAAGGGCATTCAAGACTTAGAAACTGAGACTTTGATAAATAAGCTTGCTTTTCATTTTCCCTCTTATATTTATACTTATTAGAAGATAGATTCAGACATATTGTTTCCTAGGAGCTGAAAAATTTTGCTTTTTGTAAGATATCTTTCTGAATAGGAAAATCCTGAGTGAGAAAGGATCAGTACAAATGATCAAGGGTTGAAGATACATATATTGTAATGGTCCAGCATGTTGACCAAGAAGGCAGTGAACAAGAAGTGATGGGAAGTGACATTGTGTGCCTAGCATGTGCCTCTTTCCATACTAGGTACTTTATTGATAGGATCACAGCGAACAATTAAGACCAATTATAAATGTTTTCCAAATTTTCCTGTCTTGACTCCTCACACTACTAAAAAGTCAAACTTCTGCAAATAAACTTATTTATAAATATTAGTCAGTGACAGTTCCTATCTGTGAAAGTTCACCTCTATAGATATCACAGGAGTCAG
>NW_007811298.1:0-972 GCF_000696425.1 Galeopterus variegatus | reverse complement strand
AACCACTGGTTGTCTGGGGGTGACGGGAGAGGGCTGATTGGTAGCATCTGCTGATTTCTGTGATGTGAATGCTCCTGCACGGTCAATGTCAGGCCACGACCTGAATTTATTGGACCAGAGCAGGGAAGAGACGCTCAGTAGTAGCTCATTCTATAGTATTTCTACCATATTGATGTTGTGGAGGAAAATCACCTCGAGAACACTGATAATAGTAAAACAGTAATTTCTAAATCATGAGTTCAGAGTATTTTTTAAAAATATAATTTACTAAATTGTAACTGCATACCATATAACTTATAACTTAGAAGTGTATACAATATAAGCTGTGCTTAATAACAACTAGCTCATGAAATTCTGACAACTGGTTGTGGGGAGCCAGTCAGGGTCAGCTCCGGGGCACTGCTGCTGGACACCTGTTCCAAAACCACAACGAGAGGAAGGTTTGGGCTGGCATTTCAAGCAGAAACACACGCATCGTCTCCATCACCATCCTCAGCGACACCAACAACAGAATTCAGGAAGACCCCGTGTGAGATCTCGTGTCTAGACAGTGTTCATCTCAGCACGTCCCAGTCAAAAATGCTGAAGAGTGAATCAACTGCTCTTCTCTCCATTTCAAACCCTACTTAGGATCTTTAGCTCCTCCCTTTCCTAACTTCTTCCTGAGGAGTTCTCCAAGGTGCTACTCCAAGACACATTTAGTGCATTTTCTGCAGTGTCCCATCAGATTGCTCGGTCATTGAGTTTCCACCTTGTATACAAATTTCATGTTGAGTTGACTTAATGTCCTCGTCTCTTTCTGTTTGAGCTCTTTACTGAAGTTCAGGGAAGTCAGAACCACAAGTAATAGCACATGTCCTGGTTCGTAATATTTCTGTATTTATATAACAATTATTCTGGAGCTTGAGCTTCATTTTCTCATTTATGAGTAAATTATTAGCCCTTATGACCCTCTAAGAGAATTATTGTTTT
>NW_007811297.1:0-972 GCF_000696425.1 Galeopterus variegatus | reverse complement strand
GATTTCAACATATGCATTTGGGAAAATACATTTAGTCTCTGTTATTCCACCTCTTGTCCCCCCAAATTCATAGCCTTCTCACATGCCAAATGCATTTATTCCATTCTAACAGCCCCCCAAAATCTTAAAGCATTGCATCATCGACTTGAAAGTCTAAATCTAACAGCCCCCCAAAATCTTAAAGCATTGCATCATCAACTTGAAAGTCTAAAATCTCATCTAAAAGTCATCTAAATCAGATATGGTTGAAGCTAAGGTAAGATTCATCTTGAGTCAAATTCCCCTCCAATTGTAAATCTGTGAACCCAAACAAGTTATGCGCTTCCAAAATACAATGGTGGAAGAGGCAAAGCACAGACATTTCCATTCTAAAAAGGAGAAATAGGGGGGAAAAAAGCATGACAGGTCACAGGTAAGTTGAAAATCAAATGGAGCAAGCATTAAACTTTAAAGCTCGAGAATAATCCTCTTTTGCTCCATGCTTTGTCCTCTGGATCCCCTGGGGCTGTGGTCCTATCTCAGTCAAGTGGTGTTCCTGTCCCAATAGTTTTGCCAGTCAGGAATTGTACCCCCAATGCTCCATACATCCCTATCCCTATTGCCTTGGGCAGCACCATTCCCATGACTTCACTGAGCGTTGCTCTAATGGGGGTATTTTTGATGGCCCCACTTTTAAATATATTGGTAGAGACTGCCATGTCACCTATCACAGCTCTGCTGGGTGCATCCCATGCCACAGTTTTCTGTGTGCTGGCAGAGACGGCACTGCACAGACACCACAAAAGGTGACCGTGTCCTCCACTGGGGCAGCCACCAAGGTCCATGCCACAATGGAGACCATCAGAGCTGTGTCTGGGGCAGCAGAGAAGCATGGTGTAGTGCAGGGAGTGGAGCATGTAATATCAGCAAGCACCAAGCAGCATAAACTGAGGTCTTGTAGTTGCCTTTGGCCCCTCCTTTGAAAATGCTCCA
>NW_007811296.1:0-972 GCF_000696425.1 Galeopterus variegatus | reverse complement strand
AAGTGTAGAATAGTGGAAGGGTCTGGTTTGGTGGGGAAACAGCATGATGATTGTCATTGGTTATTTGAAAGACAGTGATCAGGAAGAGGAATTAAATTTGTTTTGTTAGCCCCAGAGGGCATAAAAAAGTTTAGGCATAGAAATAAAAGGAACATATTCAGTCTTAACATAGGGAGAACCTTCCAGCAGTCTGGAACTGTCTAAAGATGGAACAGCTTGTCTTGAGAGTTCAACTTCTCCTACCAAGGGGCTGAATGACTTGTCATCAGGAATTTTGTAGGGTAGATGCAAGTATTATAAAGGCTTAGAATAGACAACCTCTAAGATTCTGCTCCAAACCCCTGGGTTCAAATTTTACTTTGGACCCTCATGGTCTGCATGTTTTTAGGCAAGTTATTTAACTTCTCCAGGGCTGTTTTCTCACCTATGAAAACTGGGATGAGAAACTCTTTCTTGCTGTGCTATTCTGAGGGCTAAATTATGGGGCACTTAGTAAGTGCCCAGAGCAGAGAAGGAGGGACTCAGTAAATGTTTTCTCTATTCTTCTCTGTTACAGGTGAGGCTTTTCTTTTCATGAAATGCTGCTTTCTCAACTGCTGCTGCCATTTCAGGGATTTTATTTGCTTTAAGCAACTGTAGTTCATGAACATCATAGAGCTTGTGTCTTACCTTGTTTAGCATAGGGCAGTGCACAAAGAAAGGTGTTAATAAATGGTAGTGTATGTGATTTAATATGGAGCCTTAGCTGACAGTTGCCATGCCAAAACCTGTATGAGAGACACATCTTTTCTCTACCCGTTAAAATGAAATACTGAGTCACAGGTAGACACACATGTACATGCAGACATACATGAATGCATGTACACAAACAGATGTACATGAATTCATGTACACAAACTGCCACTAGGTAAATGCACACGGCATGCAGACAGGCATGGCCATGCACACCCATGCACACAGACATGCACACTC
>NW_007811295.1:0-972 GCF_000696425.1 Galeopterus variegatus | reverse complement strand
CAGGTGGGACGTCTCTGTCCTGCAGCGGGAGGACTTTCAGCCCTTACAGAGCAGGTGCTGCCCGGGATGGGGCACGGGCTGGACTCTGCTCCCTCCCAGGGGGTCGTCAGTCGCTTTTCTGGTTCAGAAATTGAGCAGCACACACGCTCCTCGGCAAAAGCCGTCAGGCTGGAGCAGTGGGTGCCTCGGGTTCAAACGCTGCCACTCCGGATTAAGGTCCATCTGCCAAAATGCCTTTGCCTCTCCATTGAGTTAGCAGGGCTCTCGCTGCTCCTGGGGTCTAGGAATGACCTGTCCCCGCCCCAGGAGGTCACGGTCCCCTTTCCGCCTTCCCTCACTGTTGGGGAGAAGGGTGCAGCCCTTGAGACTCGCTTAGGTGTTGCCCATCAGTGTCCCTGTGGGGTTAATGTTGGTGTCCTGAGAATTGCACATCCCCCCCACCCTGTCCGCAGCCCATCACAAGGGAGGACTCTGTCCCCACCCGTCACCAACACCATGACCCTGGACCTAGCCTTCATGTTTCTTTATAGATTGGTGGGATCCTGTCTCCTAAACTTCGTAATTGGGTGTCCCTTTCCAGCGGTCACTATCATGGGGCCAGTGGGACCTGCACATCCAGACTCACGTAACTACACATCAGGCGTCACACTACTGATTTTGTCACATGGATCAAGCCCAGCAGATGGTACAGCAGGTGACACAGCAGGAGGAGTTCCACCTGTGGCTCAGGTGTGATGGGATGAGAACGTCCCTCTCTGCCCCTAGTTCTGCCGACCAGGCTGCTGGTCACTCACATGCCGAGAATGAGGAGTGGAGCCAGCGTGTCTTTGGTGTGGCAGGGGCACAGGGGACAGGAAGCCCACAGATCGGCAGCTGATCGTTTTTACTTGGATGGAGAGTTTTCAATGTGCGTGATAAAGTCCTATGAAATCTCCCAGGCTGCGGGCTTCTCGGGGGAGAGTAGAGACTTTT
>NW_007811294.1:0-972 GCF_000696425.1 Galeopterus variegatus | reverse complement strand
CGGTAGAAGGGGAAATTTATGATTCAGTCCATCTCAGACCTTCCGTCAGCATATTTTCAGGGTATATGTCATTCTTCCCAACACACCTTCCTAGGAAATACCCTGTGTCAGGGTGAGCAAAGTAAACCACAGCCTCCTCCTGTGACAGGAGCAGAGGAAGTTTGCATCTTCCCGCCCGTGTAAGCAGGACGTCCTCTTCCATGGGGAGTGATCAGAGTCCACTTTGGAGATTGAAGGAAACTCTTAGAATGGGATTTTTTTTTTTTTTGAGGTTCACCTTTTAAAAAAATAGCACCACAAAACATTGACTTCTCCAAGTATGTCACACAGGTCACCAGTTCTTAGAGCTCTCAGGTATGTGAGGTGGACGTGAAGCATTCCAGCATGACACTTGGCTCAAAGCAGCAGTTTTCTTGGTTTCTGCTCTCTGTGCAATCACCTCCCAGGATAATGCTTTAGGAGCAGAAATCACTGGTCAAAAATGTCCAAAGCCAAAAATATCATCACTTTGTAAAGAAAGAAAAGCTTTTATTTTACAAAGAAGGAGGCTAAGAGGCTTGCCAACCACCTGCATAATGAGGCTGTCCCGGGGTGAAAATGACACCTTGGTCTCTTTCTTCCTGACCCTTTGTTCTCTCCACCACACTAATACACGATACCCCAAGAGAAACACCATCAGGGGCCTTCAGCCTTTTATCCCATCACCTGAGAAGGTTCTTCCTGTAACACCGCCATCTTCACAAAAATGTACTGAGGAGCTACCATGCACAAGGCACATATACACCGGACAGGAAGGAGGGGATATGACATCAGGTCACCTGTCACAACGTGGCCCCGAACCCCTGGAGAGCCAGTCCCAACTTCTGTGTGGCATTCGCTGCTCTGCCCAGTCAAGGAGTGGGACATGCCACGAGTTGTTACACGCAGAGACTCACTGAAGGAGGCATGTCTATCCCTGTTCTCATGACTAAC
>NW_007811293.1:0-972 GCF_000696425.1 Galeopterus variegatus | reverse complement strand
CTGAGTCGCCATGCATTATTCTATCTTCCAAACACTTGAGCAGCTCTTGCCCTGAGTTAGTATGAATGTCTGGTCTGGTAACCTGAGTGAAGAGCTGCACTGAGCCTCACCCAGCCCCTTGGGGTGTAACTAATACTGTGTGTGGGGAACAGGAGCAAAGACCTCACTCCCAGACAAACGGCTGCAAGATGGGAAGTGTGACCTTGCATCTTACACAACTTTCACACCAACATCCTCCTGTTGCTGCCTCCAATGCAGGCTCCATGGAGAAGGGGAGCCATTGTGACAAAGGAGCCTCACTGCCCATATGGCTTGGGGTCTGTGTTCAGGGTTGTGACCCTGTGGGGAATTGACGATGACTTCACAGAGATCAGTGAAACACATCTCCAGCCTCCCCACTGTTGACAGAGTGTAGACAGTGTGAGGACATCTGACTCTTTGCCCACAAACTGGGGGGGGACTGCTGAGTTAGAAGCAGGTTGACAGGAATCCTGGATCCAGTCCTGCCTGCTGTTGGTGCCAGTGTAAGTAGTCACTACCTATTCTGGTGTTTTAGAGTTGTTGATGATTTCCTTTAGAGATCCTGTAAAGATTTTTCCTGTTGATTAAAGGTAATAGTATGTAGAATTTAAAAATATATAAAAGTATATGGAAAAAAATTCATTTTTTTTATTATTTTTATTTTGTCAATATGCAATGTAGTTGATTATTCTGTCCCATCACCGAAACCTCCCTCCCTCCTCCCTCTCCACCCTCCCACCCGGGTGTGTCCCCTCCATTTTCTTGTTGTAAGAACTTCAAAAAAAAATTGTGGTTGTTATATCTTCCTCTCCCCCCCTCCCGATTTTTTTTTTTGTTGTTGTTTGTTTGTTTGTTTTTTTGTGTGTGAGAGAGTGTGTGTGTGTGTGTGTGTGTGTGTGTGTGTGTGTGTGTATGTGTGTGAATGGACCTTGAAAGAATAATATTAAGTGA
>NW_007811292.1:0-972 GCF_000696425.1 Galeopterus variegatus | reverse complement strand
AAGGGGATCTTAACTCTTGACTTGGTGTTGTCAGCACCACGCTCTCCCAAGTGAGCCACGGCTGGCCCCTTTTACTACTTTTTAAATATACTTATTATTTTTTGTACATTCTAAGATATTGTTGTGGAGCACTTGGGGGAGAGAGGGAAAAGGGGTGGAGGATAGGGTTAGAGGAGGAAGGGGGCGTGGTCAAGGCCCGTGGCACTCCCCTCATTCTGGCTCCTATTCTAGCCCCCAGAGGGCTTTGGGCAACGCTTGTTCATGGCCCGGCTGGATGCAGACTTCAGGGGGGTGTAGCTGAGGCCCTCATCTCCCCAAGCCCAGGGCATTTCCAGCAGTGGCCTAGTCACTGGGCTGGATGCTGATGTTGGGGGGAGGGGGCGTGGCTGAGGCCCTTGGCCCCTCACCACCTGGTTTGGGTACTTGGGGCTCTTCCAACGGCAGCCTGGCGTCGTTGCTGGGACGGATGCTGATGTGGAGTGGGGGGTGTGGCTGAGATCCTCAGCCTTCTGTTGGGAAAATATAGGAAAATGGTTAGGGCACCTCAGATGTTCAGAATCTTGCCGAGCATTTGATGTAAATATGCACATGTGCCCAGGTGTCCCTTGGTTGTTGTCTAGTGTAATTGCTCATGTGCACCCAGATGTCCTGGGTTATGACTTAAGTATAAAGGATGAGTGGCTCTGATCCACGGGGCCTCCCACACCTGGGAGGCCGCCGGGGGGGCCATGGGGAGGCCGCTACTGCTGCTGGAGGCTGTTGCTGCCAGTGTCCCTGGGACCCTCCGTGAGGCCGCCACCACTGCTTCTGGAGGTTGCTGTAAGGTGCTGTAGGCTGCTGCTGCTGGCTGAGCTTGTGTACTCAGCCAACAGCTCCAGGAATCTTTCCCAATTACCTAGCATGGACCTGAGTGTGAGGGGTTTGTGACCCAGTCTGTACAATGGGTTCGAAGGGTCTGAGCCCTAGCCCTGA
>NW_007811291.1:0-972 GCF_000696425.1 Galeopterus variegatus | reverse complement strand
CTATGGAGTGTGCAAGTAAAACTAATATAGACAAAGGAGGCTATATTAAAAATTTAATAATCCATATTTTTATTATGTTTTTATTTATTTTTATATATCTTATAATTGCATAATATACAAGTATATCAGTATATATACTTATAAATAAATACACAGAAAGAGGGCCCTTATAGTGATAAGGATGCATAATTTTTAAAAAATGTGGAGCTCAGAGCCTTAGAAAAAAGATACCTGACATCTGAGACAAAAGATCTAGGTTTTGTATAACTGTTCAAATAATTACTAGGTGTATATTCTTGAGAAATATTTGTTTTTTAATGTCTCAGTTCTTAGATATGTAAGTGGGATGCTTCTACTACAAGAGATAATTAAAAGAGAAAGCATAAAAGATAATTTTAACGATCTCATTATTTCTGTAATTTTTGTTGATGTCATGAATTGGTAGAAACTAATAAAGGTGATTATTAAGGTTATGTTGCTCCTGAGTCACATCTGACATAGTTATCTCTCTTGAGCTGAAGTCTCAGTTACTTAGATCAATGAATATATCTAAGGCCATATAAAATAATTCAATTATGTAACACATATTTGTTGTTCATAGTAGCTAACTTAAAGATAATTGTCTGATTTAGTGACAGTAAATTCACCAGTATATTGCAAAAACATGTTGTTTTTAATGTCTGGGTGGGTGGACTTCAAGTATTACAAAAGATAGACACACTGATGTTCTTTCATTTTTTTTCCATTGTATACATAATATCATAATTTGTCTATGAAATTCATCAAATTATATGTTTCTTTTTAATATTTTATGACATTACTGTAAATTTTCCAAAATATTCTGCTTTTTAAGATTTTTAGACAATGATAAGAAATCTATGGGGCCGGCCCGGTGGCGCACTGGATAGTGCGCCGCTTGCGAAGCGCGGCGGCGCTCCTGCCCGAGGGTTCGGATCCCACATACAGACCGGT
>NW_007811290.1:0-972 GCF_000696425.1 Galeopterus variegatus | reverse complement strand
GTCGTTCTCATCCGCTGAGCTTTGGCTCACGCTTTCCCTCTGCTCTGTGCCCTTCTCTGACCATCCTCTCCTCGTGGTCAAAGCTTACTGCCGTCTCTGTGGTTCTTGCCTCTGTCATCCACATCCTATTCTTTTCTGTTTCCTCAGGGGCTATGACAGAACCAAGGACATACTCAATGAGGTGGGTGGGTGAGTGAACAAAGTGTGGGAGTGCCTGAGCCCCCACTATCTTTTCTAATGTATGTAGAGACCCAAGCACGTGGGCAAGGCCAATGCCAGAGGGCTATGGAAGGAAGCGGTGGTCACAGGCAAAGGGTGAGGAGGAAATCTCAGGCTGCTACTGTCTTTGGGGCACTGTCTCCCCACAGTCTCATCATAGGATGCAAAGAGTGTCCCAAAGGAGCCATTCCCTTCCCTTCCTCTTTTTCTCCCCTTTTCCCATGTATCAGCCCATTGACTTTGGTCCAGTTCATGTCCTTCTAAGAGGGAAAAGAAAGGAGAAGGGTCTCGGGGTCACAGACAGTATAAAAGGATCGGAAAGAGAGCCCTTTGGGAGCTCAGTGTGCTGGGACCATGTGGTCTGGGGAGGAGAGCTCAGGTGGGTGACTTAATGTGTCTTCAATTATATATAAGGGCATGTGGATGCTAATCAGCGAGCAGCTGTCCTCTCTCCTCAGCAAAGTCAGGGCATGGGAAGAAAGGCTGACTGTGCCACATGCAAGAACAGTAGCTGACCCAACCAAGTAATCAAGCATGCACCTAAATGAGCTGACCCCTAGACATGCCACCAAGATGTCACATCAGGGCGCTGGAGCAGAGGTGAGTCAGGCAGAAGGGGCTCATCCAAGCAGTATAAAGACACACAAAAATTGCACATTTAGTCACCGTAGTTTATGATTAAATACAATGTCTTGTAAGTCTGCCCTTCTTGCTCTGGTCCTGCTGTGTCTGCCTTTTGGGGAACTTGCACCT
>NW_007811289.1:0-972 GCF_000696425.1 Galeopterus variegatus | reverse complement strand
GGACACTGATGAAAAGCAGCATTTGTTTCCTCTGCCACATGTCTGATGGAAGGTCTCCTGTGTGACAGCAGGGGTGAGCAGTCATCTCATATATGACCAGGCACTAGCACCTGTGTGAGCCCCCCAAGGTGCTGTGGGGTGAGAGGACCATGCAGCTGGCTGCCGTCCCTGCTCCTTGGAACCTGGGAGTGGAAATGACGCACTTTCCAGGCCTGCGACCAGGCCTTGCACTGGCTCTTGGGTCTCCTCAGGGGCTCGAGTCCTTGGGGTTCCCTACCTGACAGGTCTGAGTGGTCATGACCCAGCAGAGTGTGTTTTCAGTAGGCTGTCCCAAGACTGGGGACTGTGCAGAGCACACAGTGCAGAGAATGTGCAGAGAAATGTCGCCATGACGTTTGCTCGTGAGGAGAAAAGCAGCATCCCTTGCGTGGTGTCACTGTCTGCTTCTTGGTCCCACCGCAGCCAGTCTACCACACTGAGCTCCAGCACGGAGGATGGAGCCCGAGGCCTGCAGGTACGCCTTCCGCTCTGGAGGGAGTATGCATTCCTTTCAGCCAGGACGAGTGCCAGCCCGTGTGCTCTGACAGCGCGGCCACCGCAAAGGCTGGGACAGGCGAGCTGGGGCGGCTCTGGCTCTTGTCCATTCACTGGAGCTGCCAGCTGGTCAGGCAGGGAAAGCCAGGCCCAGGTCCTCCAAAGGAGTCTAGCGCCTCCATCACCTGGACAGCTGGGAGAGCGGCTCTCCATACAGGGACACACATCAGACTAGAAAAAACTACTGAGCCCTTTAATAGGGTCATCTCCGCCTCTGTCACCTGAGAAAGGGTCATGCTGAGCCCGGCCCGAGGCTACTCTGGAAGGCACCACCCAGTGCTCTGCAGGGGCTCATCTACTGCAGCCCAGAGTCCACTGCAGGCCAGTGACACGGCTTCTCCACGGAGCCCTGATGGACGCGGGTACTGAGGCGGGACA
>NW_007811288.1:0-972 GCF_000696425.1 Galeopterus variegatus | reverse complement strand
CAGCATTGACCTTGTACCAGAGAGTCAAAAGTTGAAGTTCAAACCCTGTGAAGCTGGAGGGACCTTATCACACCCTGAGTTTTCCTTCAAGATCTTATAATGGCCACTTCCTTAGATGGAGGGCAAAACTGAAATAGACCAGTACTCAAGAAAATGCAGGCAAGCCATTTCTGATCTTTTGCTGAAAGGAAGCAGCCCTCTTTGGAGGAAGATGTCATCTAGATCTTTCATAATTTTTTCATCCATACTCTAGTATTTCATGCAGCAAAATATTATGGGGCATGCTAACAAAACTGAACTGATCAGAAACCAAGAGGGAAAAAGAAAAAGAAAAAAAAGAGTTTAGTAGGTATCTAATGCTGAGGGAGGAAAAAATGGAGAGAAGATAAAGAGAATAACATGAGAGACCTGAGACAGGGTGGAAAGGTCTAACATGTATAATAGGAGTCCCAGAAACACAGGAGATATGCAATGGGATAGAAGAAATATTGACCCTTAATTTTCCCAAACTGAGAAACATATCAAAACACAGATTTAAAAAGGTTTGTGAAATCCAAGCAGGGTAAATACACAGGAAACCGTATTGAAACCCATCATAGACTTAAGTGCTAAAAATCAAACAGAAAGAGAAAATGTTAAAAGTTGCCAGAAGAAAGAAGTCATTACCTTCAGGAAACAATAATAAAAATAAGGGCTGATCTATCTCCTGAAACCATGGAAACCAGAAGACAATGCAGTGTCCTCTTTCAAGTGGTGAAAGGAAAAAATAATGCTAACCTAGAATTCTTAATCCAGTGAACAAAGTCAACAAAAGTGAAGGCAAAATAAAGACAGGCTGAAGCTGGGAAAAGTTATTGTGAATAGACTGGCAGTAGAAAATACTAAAGGAGGTTCTTCATGTTGAAAGAAATTGATGCCAGATAAAAGCAAAGACCTACAGAAAGTATTGAATGACTGTAAGGATAAATGTGA
>NW_007811287.1:0-972 GCF_000696425.1 Galeopterus variegatus | reverse complement strand
CCCCGGTCCCGTACGGGGGCAACATTGAGGGTTGCGATCCGTTGCCGGACACGGAAAAAGACAAAAGACAAAAAAAAAAAACAAAAAACAAAAAAAACCCAATATGTAATATTTCTATTTCATTTGATGTGATTTAAATTTTTAATTCCTGATTTTTTAAAAAAAATAACTAGAGCTTTAGCATTTCCTGAATAAAAAGGAAAAAGTCCTTGATATCAATTTAAAGAAAGGCATAAAGCTGCACAAGAAGGACAACAGAGCAATAGATGATCTGCTAAATCAGACAGACCAGTAGGTCAATTATATCTCAAAGATAGGGAATCCCTTTTGTAAATCCACAGTTCTACTGGCTGCCAAAAATGCATATGGAAATCTGATCCCAATGTGGCAGTGTAGGAAGTTGAGTCATGGAGGCAGAAACCTCATGAATGGATTAATGCTCTCCCCTGGGGGTGGGGGTCCTGAATGAGATCCTGCTTTATTAGTTCCTGTGAGAGCTGGTTGTTTAAAAGACCTTGACACCTCCTCTTTCCCCCTCTTGCTTCCTCTTGCCATGTGATCTGCTTGTACCCACCAGCTGCCTGCTGCTTTCTGCCATGAGTAGAAGCAGCCTGAGGCCTGCACCAGATGCAGCTGTCCCAGAATCATAAGCCAAATAAACCTCTGTTCTTGACCCAGTCTCAAGTATTCTGTTATAGCAACACAAAACGGACTAAAACATCTTTATGGTTAGTTCCTCAAAACAGAAAATCTAAATGATTTACCTGCAAGGTTTTATAAATCCATTGTAAGAAAAAAACAAAAACTGACATTGCTAGAATATGTAAATTTGAACACTAAGTACACATATTTCATGCCCAGGCATAAAACTTACCTGACCTCTCCCAGCTGTGGCTGATTTCTACAACTGGCACAGCCATAAGGTTGAAGGCTGCAGCAGATCTTTTACCTGTATATGTGGATTCCATGAAG
>NW_007811286.1:0-972 GCF_000696425.1 Galeopterus variegatus | reverse complement strand
GGAAACAGGGGCAAAGATCACCCTTGCTATGAACTGGCAAGGAACTTGGGTGCATTCTGTTTATGTCCCAAAGTATTGTGGAATGTGGAACTGACCCAGAGTATTTGGTGGAAGAAATTTCTAAGCAGCAAGACATTCAGGAAGCTGCATAGCTACATGCAACAGCATTTGTTGAGTTATGGGGGGAAAGGTATGATGTAAAGCTAGAATTGGAAAGGGAAGCAGAGCATAAAGATTTGGAAAATTTTCAGCCTAGCCATATGGTAGATGAGAGATAGCATTTTCAAGGGAACAAAAGTTCAGTGGTGTAGCCAAGTGACTCTTTGCTTAGCAGATTAATATAGAAGAAAGGGATTATCGAGACAAAGGAAAAAAGATCCTGAAGGCATTTCAAAGATCTTGGAGGCTACATCTTCCATTACAGCCCCAGAGGCCTAGGGAGATGGAATGGTATTGGGGAAGAGGTCTGAGGTGCCCTCCATGGGTCAGCTGCTCAGGACCATCTTGGGATACTACTCCCTACACCAGAACCCCAGCTGCTTTGGCTGCTCCATCTTTGTCTAAATTGGCCTCAGGTGTGGCTAGACTCACAACTTTGGTAAACACAAGCTAGAAGCCTTGGCATCATCCACATGGTGTTAGGTCTGCAGGCTCACAGAATGCCAGGGCTGTGAAGGCTTGGGAGCCTCCACCCCAATTTCAAAGGATGTATGGAAAAGCCTGGGGACCCAGGAAGAGATTTGTCACAGGGGCAGAGTCATTGCAGACACCCTTGTCTAGAACAATGCCAAGGACAAACATGGGGTTGGAGTTGCAGCAGGAAAACCCCACCTCTGCCATGTTTAGTAGAGCCATGAAAGCAGGACTACCATGGAGACCCCAGAACTGTGGATCTACCAGTGTGCAACTCCAGCCTGAAGGAGCTGAAGCATCACCTCAGACCCAGAAAGCCACAGGAGGGGAGCTGCCTCA
>NW_007811285.1:0-972 GCF_000696425.1 Galeopterus variegatus | reverse complement strand
GGTTACCTGCATTTCTTCCCAAATCTATTATTGTTCTGAGATCTCAAACAATTAACCATTTCCTTTCTTATCCAGTACATTCCCCTTCAGAGAAAGTGATATTATTTGTTGGCATTTTACCAAGGTGATTCTTTTGTTTCGTGTGTGTATGTGTGTGTGTGTGTGTGTGTACGCATGTGTGTGTGTGCGTGTGCTTGTGTGTGTGTGTGTGTGTGTGTGTTTGGCAGCTGACTGGTACAGGGATCCGAACCCTTGATCGTGGTGTTACAACACTGCACTCTAACCAGCTGAACTAACCAGCCAGTCCACCAGGGTGATTCTTGTAATTAAGATTTAATTGTCAACACTGGAGTTCCCTGGAACCAGCAAAGTCAACCATGGAAACATGGGCTGCAAGTGTCTATCCCCCCGACCTGCCTCCATCACCTTTGACCCTGTGCTGGCCTCTCCTGGGCTGGGCTATGGGCTGGCCTCGGGTCAGATGCCTGCCTCCTGCCACATCTTTACACTTGTCTTGGGACCAGAACTTTGGCTCTCAATGGCATAAAGCTAGGTGTCCCATGCATAAATTTCATTGTCTTTCATCATGTCTTTAATGACAGAGCAAGGCTGGGAGGCCCTGACAAGTTCTGCTGTCACCTCCGGGAAGCAACAAATTTGACCGATGGGCACAGCATCCTGTACTTTCCTCCCATTCTTGGCCAGACTCCCAGGTAAAACCAGCACACTCCAATGATGGTGGGAGTGAGGTGTGGCCACACGGCATCTGCCACTTCCCACCCTGCCCTACTTTCCAGATGAAGGTCTTGATTACCTAGCAAGGATCATAAGACATGACTTCCCTAGACCTCATATGCCCTGGCCCCCCAAATAGGGTCATCTGCCCTCCTACATCCCTTTCAACTCTATTCATAATAGCCAAGAAATGGAAGCAACTTAAATGCCCATCAACGAATGAATGGATTAAAAACT
>NW_007811284.1:0-972 GCF_000696425.1 Galeopterus variegatus | reverse complement strand
GGGGGACAGGCAGTCAGAGATGGTACACAGACCAATGAGCATGGCTGTGTTTCTATAAAATTCCATCTACAAAAACAGGAGGTGGGCTGCTTTTGGCCCATGAGTCCCAGTTTCCTGACTCCTGACTCAGCTGAATCTTCTCAAAGGGGGTGACCAGCTGAGAGTAGGAGAAAGAGGAAGAGGGAGGCAACACCCACGACCTGGTGTTGCAGGAGGGGAGGTGACCAGTACAGTGTGAAGATGTGGGGCAAAGAGCCATGGTGGACCCTCAAAGCCAAACGTCATAAGCACTAGGTCTGTTTAGCCATTTAGACATTTTTTTTCTGGGCTGAGATTCTTTGACTCAATCAGTTGGTTTACTATATATATTTCTACACGTTTTATTTGGTGGTGGGGGGTTACACCTTTTTTTTTCAATCATTTAAATTGGATTTAGTGTATCATTCTTGTTTAGTATATCAATGTAATAGCCTTGGGGCGAGGCAGCTGCTGTTCTACCATCTGACGGCTTAGAATACAATTCGTGGCATGGAGGTTGCTAAACATTAAAAGGGAAATGCTTTTGAATACAAATAAATTTCAAACTATTACGCTGTCCCTCTGTTTGCGTGGAACACTTTTTGACACTTGAATTACATTGTAGTGTTCTGATTTCCTAGAAGCTGGGCATGAAAGAAGCTTTTTCTTTTTTTGTCCAGACAGCATTTTATTTCAGGATCAACGGTGGCTGATGCATGGTGTTTATTCTTAGTCGTGACATATTCTTGAAGTAAAAAGAGAATTATTTGTAAGCCTTTTCAAGCCCCATGCAGGTGTTGTGTGGGTACGTGGGGGGATATGCATCACACCCACAGAGTGGGGCTGCCGACCCACCCTACGGAGGGTGTGAGCTTGGGCCGTGTCCCAGGAGTGGGTGGGATTTGAACTAAGATGTTACTCTCTCTTGCCCAGACCCTCCTGTGACAGTCAGTG
>NW_007811283.1:0-972 GCF_000696425.1 Galeopterus variegatus | reverse complement strand
CTCACAAGTTTGCCTTGAGTCCTTACGCTGACCTAACTCCCCTTTGCCTTTGGCTCTCTGATCTGTTCCTAACGTTTCTGGCTTCTGAACCTCACTTTCCAATTATAGCTTTGTTCTGTTCCTGCATTTAACATCAGCATCACTGCCAATGGTGCCCTTTTGTTTTGTCCTTTACCAGGAGATGGGTTCCCATTTTGTCTCAGCTGCCATGAGTTACACTTTGTAAAAAACCCAAAGGATCCAGCCAGAAATTGAGAGCTTGTTCCTCATCACCCGCCCTGAAGGCAGATATGCACAATATTTTAAAAGAAACCAGATTGGGGCCGGCCCGGTGGTGCACTCAGTAGAGTGTGGCGTTTGGGAGCGCGGTGGCGCTTCCTCCGAGGGTTTGGATCCCATATAGAGACCGGTCCACTCACTGGTTGAGCGTGGTGCAGGCGCGACACCAAGGGTTGCGATCCCGTTGCAGGTCGCGGTATGGGTGCAACACTGAGAGTTGCGATCCCATTACCGGTCACGAAAAAAGACAAAAAGGAATAAAAAAAAAAAAAAAGAAACCAGATCGTGAGGAAATCCTCACATTGATACCGTTTCTGGGCAGAACTTCTAACTTTAAAACTGAGCCCTGCATTTGAGACAGTGATAAGGACATTGTAAAGACTCTTTTTAATGCTCTCCTTTAATTTGGTAAAAATCCCACATTTCTCTACAAAGCCTAGAGCCCATTGAATTCTTCCTAGCACTGTAGTAAGTAAGTATTTGCTTACGTCATCTCCTTTAATCTTAACAATATCGATAATATCATAATCCATAATCATTTTGCTCCTTTTACTCAATCTGTAACCTAAAATTCCCTTCCCAATTGTATCTGGATGAAAAAGATGTTTAGGGGATAAATAAGGATGTTTCCGGTTATTTATCTCTTTTTATACCATAAGATAGGGTGCCATTATACTACATCTCAATCTTTTC
>NW_007811282.1:0-972 GCF_000696425.1 Galeopterus variegatus | reverse complement strand
ATTATGAAGCTGGTCACGAGATGGAGTTTTTCAGCCATAACCATTAAAGGGGAATTGTGATATAGCCCAACTCCTTGTGCTCAGGGGTAAGGGACCCACAATCTGAAATTAAAGAAACACTAGCCACTTGATGTGGTTTAATTTAGTCTCTACCCCCTTAATTAAAAGCATACCATTACCCACCCACATATCAAACTGACACTTATGCCAGACTGTAACTAGAAAAAAAAAAATAAACTGCAAAAGTTAGGTGGAGCTAAAACACCGATTTTAAGATACCAACGGAAGCTCCCAAAGAACACAATGGGATCTAGATTTACTTAAACTGGAAGCTTTAAACAAGCTTAAAGGCTATTTGAGAGCCAGTTCTCTGTCTGTCTGTCTCTGTCTCTGTGTCTGTCTTGCACGGTCACATGCTCATGCACACCTACAACCATATATGCACCTTTGCTTATTTGCCATCAGCAATCCTGAGAGGAAAGAAAGAGTTTCTTTTTTGGAGGTTCTTTTAAGGAACCTGTGTGTCTGTGTGGTCAAGCCTGGGGAGTTCCAGGGAAGGGAATTAAGCCCAACTCTCAAGGCCTCTAGTCCTGGAATCATCCTGGCCCTGCAGTGGCAAGTCCAGAGAGGACAGGCTTGCAGGAGCCGTGGGGGGTGCAGGACCGCCCCAGCCATACTACAGCCTTGCCAGTTCTGCTCTGAGACACCCATAGACTTTCAGAGACTTCAACTCTCAGCAAGGGAGCTAATTCCATATGCTCAGACAGGCTGAACTCTGCCGCTCTCTGCTCAGATCTCTTGCCATGGGTTCCGTGTGATGTGTGAACCTCAGTTGGGGCAGCAGGACCAGCCCCTCCTCGTCAGCATCCTTCCCTCTTCTTTCTCCTACACAGCCCCACCCAATGTACGTCATTCCTCCATGGCATATTTTTTTCTACTTTGAGAGGTGGCACAGCGTAGTGGTTCAAAGCA
>NW_007811281.1:0-972 GCF_000696425.1 Galeopterus variegatus | reverse complement strand
GGAGACAGCCTTGACCCCCTCTGCCTGACATTCTGCCACCATGCCATCTCTTCCCAATGGCTTTTTCCTCTACTCTGGTAGTGCAGGGGCTGGACAGTGAGCCTAGCACCCCACAACTGTCCAGACAGGGAATGGCACATCAGATACCAACAGACCTGTGAGTAAGTCTCTTGACAGCTCCCACCATTGGCTTTGAAGATGGAAGGCAACCCAGACCCACCCCTGCCCTCGTTCTGGGGAATAAATAGTCTCACACGAGTATTGTATTTCTGCAAAAGGTGACAGCTTTCTCCCTTTCAACCTCATTTCATATTAGGGTGTGAGGTGGTGTTGCTGGTTCTGCTTCCTGGTTTCTCGTAGCAAAATTTGTCAGGGAGTGGCTGGCTCCCGCAGCTGTTGTTCTAGGAATTTAGAATGTGGAGGATTTCACTCACTTGATCCTCAGCTGTTAGCTTCAGGATGGGGCTAGTCACCAATAGTGAGTAGCTGTTACGACGTTTAAAATTAATCACATTTTTCTCAACTGCTCTCTGATACTGTATTGCCTATATTGGTCCCTGTAAGGGTGACCAACTATTCTGGGATGAACAACCCTCAATACTAAAACCATGACAGTCCCTGGCAAACTGGAAAGGTTGATCACCCTACTTCCCAGTGTCAGTGACTCCAACCAGAAGCTGTAAGTAATTCAGTTCTTCCCCTTTCTTCAGCGCCCCTGCTCTGCTAGGTAGGCATGCTGTTCCTCCACCTCTACCAGCCCTTGCTGCTATGCCCTCTTTTGCATTCTGCAACTATCTGAACTTACGCTAGTGATTCTCAGCTTTGGTCTCTGTCTGTTTTGTGTTGCTATAACAGAATGCCTGATACATGGTAATTTTTAATACACAGAAATTTACTTGGCTCATGGTTCTGGAGGCTGAGAAGTTCAAGATTGAGAAGCCTGCATCTGGGGAGGGCCATTGTGCTGCATCA
>NW_007811280.1:0-972 GCF_000696425.1 Galeopterus variegatus | reverse complement strand
ATAAAAATTATAAGTCAGCATGTCTGATGGGTAGATGCTGGGACTACTAAATAGGTTTCCCATTTGGAAGGATTCTGGGTTTCTGAGTTAGGCAGTTGACTTCATAGGATGGGGTTCTTACCACCTTTGCCAGAATGTTCACCATGATTTCTCTCATGCCACAAGTTCTTGTTACAATTTTGTTTTAACACTGCCCCTCTTGAGAGGTTGGGTCTGTGTTCCATCCCTTTCAGTCTGGGTAGGAAATAATCATGGCGGAGGTCAAGCTATGTGATTTCTGTGACCAGGTCAGAGAAGGCTTCCTTCTGATTCCCTAGGCATGCTCACTGTTGGAGCCAAGCCACCATGCTGTGAGGAAGCCCATGCACCCTGTGGAGAGGTCCATGTAGAGAGCAAGTGAGTCCTCAATCTCATAGCCCTGGCCAGGCTTTCATATGGGAGCCAGCACCAGTCTGCCAGCTACAATATAAGCCATGTTGAAAGTAGATCCTGGAGACCCTGGGTGAGTTGCCTCAGCTCATGCTGTTTGGAGCAGAGATGAAAATTACAAATGTTGTGTAATCTGAGGATTTTTAAATAAAATACATGATCATTTTAAGCCTATACGTTATAAAGTGGTTTGATACATTGCAATAGATAACTTAAGCTTTTTAAATTTTTATTCATTTACTCGCTTTTTCTTTGCTGCAGGAGTCAGTGTTTCATAAGATGAAGTAAAGACTTGAAGAACAGACACATTTTTGTTAGATGAACTCCAGTGGCCTTAAAGGTTTTTTCCAGATATAGAAGTTTAATCGCCCATCATTTCTATGAGAACACAGGATGCTTTGGTTTATACCTTTCTTTTCTGTCATGAATATTTTAGAGGTAAGTAGGAGATATTTACACCAGGGGAAGCAGCCAAACACCACGTGAAATCGAATGTTTCTAATAAGCGATTGGTGAGGGGCAGCTTGGGGTAGTAGCTGTGAA
>NW_007811279.1:0-972 GCF_000696425.1 Galeopterus variegatus | reverse complement strand
TGAAAAACAAACACTCTGAAGTGATAAATCAAGTATTAGAACCAGAATAAGATATGACAGAGATTCTGGAATTATCAGAGAGGAGATTTTAAATAACTCTGTGTATGTGCATCTATGTTTCTGGTTTTTTTCAAACCTTCAGCTGACTCTACAGAGTCTTACGTGCCCACCTCTGTTTGTCCAGGAGAACTTGTCAGGATGCTCTGCCTCATGGAGAAACAGCCCAGCATCTCAGTGGAATAAGGTACAAGAACAGAGATCTACATCCTGCTCATTTCTATTCTAACATACTCAGGAGGGAAGTTGTGGAGAGAAGAGGTGACTGATTCATAACGTCAATCAGGAACACAGACTCTACTGGTGTGAGTCTCCAAATCTACAACTTGTGGACAGACATTTAACAGAAAACAGAAGTTGAGGGAATGATGAATTTCAGGTGGAATATTTTTTAACTGCTGTAAAGACACTCAATATGAGGTCTCCCTAGAAACACAATATAAGTGCTTGACACAGGACTGTTAACCACAAATGCAGTGTTGTAGAGCAGATCTCTAGACCTTGTTCATCCTGCATAACTGGAACTTTCCTCCTGTAGAACGCTAAGTTAATTAGCCAGGCTGTGAAAGTGTATGTGATACCTGTGTACATTTCCTTTGCCATAATCTGTCATATGGCCCTGACTTATATCAAAAGATAAAAAGTGTGTGTTATCTGCTATTTCAGGATAAATGAGAACAACAGGTGTGTGTGTGGACTGGAGCCTGACACACTGAGCCTGCGTCACCTCTGTCTCTGTCTCTGTCTCTATCTCGCTCTCTACACACCCACCCACCTACACACCCACCCACCTACACACCCACCCACCTACACACCCACCCACCTACACACACACAAACACACACACACACACCCACCCCATTGGTCTTTTGAAAATCTACCCAGAACTGTCCATTTGATTGAACTTGAACAAAT
>NW_007811278.1:0-972 GCF_000696425.1 Galeopterus variegatus | reverse complement strand
CTGAGGGTTGCGATCCGTTGCCAGTCACGAAAAAAGACAAAAAGGAAAAAAAAAAATTTAAAACAGTACACATTTTTGAAATGCTGAAAGTCACCATTCCTTGTTTCTCTTTTAGAGAACAAACTCCTTTTCACACTGGAATCATTTGGAGAGCTTCCTAAACTCCTGATGCCCGTGGCCTGACCACCGAATTTATGCTTCAGCTGGTTTGAAGTGTGGCCTTATTAGGAATTTTAAATTTGGAATTTAAAACAAATTTTTTTAACTTGGAATTTTAAAAATTCTCTGGTTCTAATGTATAGACAAGTTTAGGAACCACTGGACAAGAAAATGGTTTGGAGATGATGACCCTATCTCAGCCTTTGGTGGACATTCAGGCTATTATGAATAATGCTGCTATGAACATTAGGGTAGAAGTTTTTGTGTGAACATAGGTTTTAATTTCTCTTGGGCATATTTTCAGTGTCCTGCAGTAGTAGATTTCACATGCTGCAGGTTGAAACTGAGGAGAGAATATGACATAAATAAGGTATACCTGGTCAGTTAGATTTAGCATGACAAATTCAGTCCAAATTGACAAAGTAGGACGCCGGAAACTGGTTTCACTTCATATAAATTCACAGTGAAGAGTGATATTTTCTGGTTATGTAGTTTGCTTGCCCATTACATGCAAAATATCTTTAAATTAAATGCAAACGCATATTAAACTCATTAGTACCAAAACATTGCACCAGGTGATGTGGGCAATTAAATAATTGAGTTCCATAAACATTTAAGCAAATTTGCATAGCATTAGTTAATTTCAGTTAGTCTTCCTCCTCACCGAGTAATCACAAATGATCGATATTTGCTTATACCTTACAGAGAATTGGAGGTTATTGTCTGTTGTGTATGCATGTGCGCATGTGCATGCACAGGCTGGGGGACATTTATTTTAATTATAAAATGTAATTGATTTTAGGGGCCTTTATG
>NW_007811277.1:0-972 GCF_000696425.1 Galeopterus variegatus | reverse complement strand
CAAAATATTTTAACATTTACTTGTACATATTTGCAGGTACAGTATGTTGTTTCAATACATGAATATATTGCACAACGATTCACTTATGGTAGATAGAATAGTTCTGTACCCATTAGTCCACCACTTTTCCTCCTCCTCCCTTCACCCCATCACCAGACCCCCGCTTCTGGTAACCATTACTCTATACTTTCTATGAGAACCACTTTTTTTTTTTTTTAATTCCACATATGAGTGATATCATGCAGTATTTGTGCCTGACTTACTTATTTAACACAATGGTTTCCAGTTCCATCCATGAGGCTGCAAATGGTAGTATATCAATTTTTTAATAGTTGAGTAGTATTCCGTTGTGTATGGAGTGAGATGATATCTCTTTGTGCTTTTAATTTGCATTTTCCTAATGATTAGAGAGGTTGAGCATTTTTGTCATGTGCCTGTTGGACATCTGTATATCTTCTTTTGAGAAAAGTCTGTTCGGGCCCTTTGCCCATTTTTTAATTTGGTTGTTTTTGCACTTGTGAGTCGCTTAAGTTCCTTACACATTTGGGAAACTAGCTTGATGTGTAGTTGGCAAACACTCTCTCCCTTTCTGTTTGTTGTCTTTTCACTTTGCTGACAGTGCCCCTTGCTGTGCAGTTTTCCGATTGAGATAGACCTACTTATGTATTTTTGCTTTAGTTGCCTGCGTCTTTGTAGTCTCGCTCAAACAAGTTCTGCCCACTCCCATTTTGTATTGTGTTTCCTTTATGTTTTCTTCTATTAGATTCATACCTCAGGTCTTAAATTGAGGTCTCTGGTCTATTTTGAGTTGATTTTCGTGTATGGTGAGAGATAAGGTCCAGCTTCAATCTTCTTCAAGTGGATATCCAGTTTTTCAAGCATCATTTGTTGAAGAGGCTGTTTTTTCCTCCTTGTATGTTTTTGGCACCTTTCCTTTATTGAAAATCAGTTGGCTGGAAGTGCATGGGTTTA
>NW_007811276.1:0-972 GCF_000696425.1 Galeopterus variegatus | reverse complement strand
AAAAAACTATACATGTATTACCTCTATAAGTTACATTCTTATAAGTAAAGATCTGAGGAATGTAATCTCTTTCAGGACCAATGATTTTCTTGTTTCTTTGAAGACATCTGTCCTTATGACACTGACACCATTTAAAATCCAGTCCAAAACTTGCCCACATGTTACGCCTGTAGGACGTGCTTTTTTGCTTTTATGTTCTTTGTCAGGTGCCACAACAATAACACTCACAGAATGACAAAAGGTGTGGAAGAAACAGTGTGTGCACTCAGATCATTTTTTTCAGAAACACCTTCCCATCCGGTGAACTTTGTTTCAGTCTAGCCTCTGAATCTGAAGTTAAAGGGACGTGACATAGTGGCCTAAATATAACTCAGTGCAATCTGTTTGGGTACAGTACAAGTTGCTTTAACAATACAATATATACACAATAATGGGATATTTGCTGTGAAAATGTTAGTGTTTTATAAGCAGGAAACATGAGTTTCTATATGCTTCTATAATGGCCAGAGAACCTCTTGATAAAGAATGACATGATACAGTTATATGCGCTTGTAGGTCAATTTCAAATTTATAATGTAAATGTCACTCCAATACAGTGGATACACTAAGACTCAGTGGCCTCAACATGTAAATCTAAAATGAAAATGATCACACCACTAGTCAGGCTTGTAAAACAATTACAGACATGTGATATTTTGAAATGTCCACCCTCAAGGATGATTTTTTTACACTTCACTTTTACTTTAAAGTGTGGAGAAAAGGTACAGTATTCATCAGAGATGAAAATAAGGCATAATAACTACTTTAAAAAAATTCATTCTAAGGGGACAAAAAATGTAAATAACAAGTAACCCAATCGAAAAATGGGCAAAAGAGCTAAACAGGCATTTCTCAAAGGAAGACATACGAATGTCAACAGACACATGAAAAAATGCTCAACATCACTCAGCATTTGGGAGATGCAAATCAAAA
>NW_007811275.1:0-972 GCF_000696425.1 Galeopterus variegatus | reverse complement strand
GACCTTAGCACTTAACCTCCAGTACCTTGCATTTCATCTACAAAATGGAGGGAACGATAGTCACTCCCTGCTATGGTGGTTCTGAGGATTCCATGGGTTGTTAGCATGGTGCCTGGTGCCGCACGCAATACAGAGTCACGCGATGGTGATGACAGTCCTAACAATGGCAACGTGACAGGCTCTCCCTGGCCTCCGTCGGCCAGCTGTAAATCAGACCTCTTTCCCTGCCTCTTCCACCCTTACTGAGGTCTTAGGAAAACCAACTGAGAACATGGGCTTGGAAATTCCTTGAAAAAGGTGTCAAGTGTGATTCAGGGGGAGGAAAGGTCACTGCTGAATGGTGGCTGTAGGTGTTGGTGTTCGTGTGCCCCGACTCCATCTTCTCCCTGCCGAATCGTGACTTCGCCTTTCTGTATTTGCAGTCCTACCACAACCTCGAGAATGAGCGAGATGCCCTCTTCCTTCAGCTGGAGGACAACAAGTAGGAGGGGGACTGTGGGTGGCAGGTCTGGGGGGACCTCGGCACGGGTGATGTGGTGGGAGATGGGAGGGTAGAGGTGAGCACGATGAGGTGGGCGCACAGGTTTGGACATGTGCAGAGCCAAGCTGTGGCCCCAGCTGTGCCAGTGACTCAGGTGTGGCCTCAGGCAATTCATGTCCTCTCTTTGGACAGGCACTTGAGAGTCCAGGTGTCCCCTTCCCATGCCACAGTCCTCTGGTTGTGTGGCAAAGTCAGTGCATCGATGACAAAAGTCATCCTTTCTGTTCCTCATTCTTTACATTCTCCACCACTTCTGTCCACAGGATCAAATACGAACACCTCAAGTACCAGCATGCCCAGCTGAAGGGCAAGATTCAGGTCCTTGGAATGGAGAAGGCGGCCTTGCAGGTCCATGCGAAAAACCTCGAAGCATCCAAGCTCCTGCCAAAACAAGTGAGTGGCTGCAGATCAGGGGTTTGGTTTTATGGGGG
>NW_007811274.1:0-972 GCF_000696425.1 Galeopterus variegatus | reverse complement strand
TACTAGACTAATGATTTAAGCCATGATAATCAGAACTGGTTGGACTGTGAAAGCTGAGTGATAATCCAGTAAACTAGATTGCCTGTTTGGTCAATGGCTAGCTGGATATTGCTAGTAACATTTTTTTTTAATCTGTAAATAGATAGTCCTGCATAGCTGGAGCAGGGAATATCTGGCTAAAGGCTGAACCCACAGATAAGGATTTACCCTATTAGACGGCTTTCTAATAGGATGTGGCTATCTCTGCCTGTCAGCTGGCCTTAGTGTGTGTGTTGGGGGGAGTGTGACATGTGCTGGTTTCTTGTGCCCCCACATCTGGGCAAACTGCATCAGCCATGCATGGCTGCTTACTGGCTCCGGGAGCCGTAGTTCCACTTGTTTCTCCCAGTCTATTGCTGCATCACTGTCCCCGAGGGTCTTAGTGTTCGTCTTCACTGTCTCTCTGTCTTCATCCAGCTCCTCTATATTCTTATTGCCTTCTTCTGCATTTCACACTTAATCATACATGTGCACGCACACAGCATTATATTCATGGAGTTGTTTTAAGTTCTCTCCTCCTGACTTTATTTTTTTTATTTTTATTTTTTTTTAAATGACCGGTAAGGGGATCTTAACCCTTGACTTGTTGTTGTCAGCACCACGCTCACCCAGTGAGCTAACCAGCCATCCCTATATAGGATCCGAACCCGGGGCCTTGGTGTTATCAGCACCGCACTCTCCCGAGTGAGCCACAGGCCGGCCCTCTCCTCCTGACTTTATGATTGTGTCTCTTAAAAGATCTGCTAAATTAAGTTCCTTTTTTTCTTGTTTGGGCCTTCGTTTTATTTCTCTCCTATAGGACATTGACCTTAGAAGACAATTTCCCACTCATACTCTGTTGTATCACAACAGCTCCAAACACTGTAACTCTAGGAAGGGAAATAAGATGAAAGGAAGGATGATAATCCCATTGTGTCTGAAAGATATGTCAAA
>NW_007811273.1:0-972 GCF_000696425.1 Galeopterus variegatus | reverse complement strand
AACTAAAAGTGTAACATGGGGACATCAGGGCTTCCCTGCCCTGCTTGCTGCACTCCCAGACTGCCAGGCCAGGCAGCAGTGGCAGGACCTGATGCTGACATCCCCAACCCCAGGTGTCCCTTCTCATATCCCTGCAGATCTGTCAGTCATTCACAGGTCTGTTGAAAATTGGTGTGTAGGGATGTATCTTCCCCCTCCCCCTTGTTTTACCATCTCCTTACCTGAGACATTTCTCTCCTCTTTACCCTTCCTAGTAAAGGATTTAGGTTGTGGAAGGTGAATGGTTCCCCAGACATCACTGGGTCCCATTTAAGAGATGGGGAAACTGAGGTCCAGAGTAGGGCACCTAATTCAAATGGCAGATCTGTAGCAGAGCTTTGAATGAAACACACAGAGGGCCCTTCCCAGATCAATACTGTGGCATTTCCTGGAGCATGCTAGCTTCTCATCTGTCATTTGGATCACACTGGTGGTCTTCCACTGATCTTGGTCTCCCTGCCCTTATACTCATCTAAGCTTATGCTGTCACATTAATCATCTTACTGGGAAGAAAGATATCTGGGCATGGCAGTCCCTAGTTAAAATCTTTCAGTGGCTCCTCAGTACCTTCTGGATAAAGTCCCAGGCCCCTGTCTTCCTCTTGTCTGCTGTTCCTGTGCATGTTCCCTTGTTCCACCCACTCTGTACTTCTTGCAGTTCCTGGAATTTGCCATTTTGTCTCTGTAGCCTCAGGGCCTTTGCACATCCCCCTCCCCAACTCCTATGTTAAATAATGGACTTCTTATCTTCAAGATTTAGCTCTTATGTCACCTCCTAAAGCAAGTCCTCCCTGACATCCTCAGCACATTCATTCATTCATTTACTGGCAGCTGGCTAGTCTGGGAATCTGAACCCTCGACCTTAGTGTTACCAACACCACAGTCTAACCAAGTGAGCTAACTGACCAGCACACCTTGGCACATATAAATGCCA
>NW_007811272.1:0-972 GCF_000696425.1 Galeopterus variegatus | reverse complement strand
AAGTTGATCTGTCCAATTTTGACAGTGGGGTGTTCAGGTCCCCTGCTATTATGGTATTAGTTTCTATTACCTTCTTTAGGTCTAATAGAGTTTGTTTTATGAATCTGGGTGCTCCAACATTGGGTGCATACATATTTATGATTGTTATGTCTTCTTGATGCATCAGTCCTTTTATCATTATGTAGTGACCCTCATTGTCTCTTTTTATGGTTTTTAGTTTAAAGTCTATTTTGTCTGATATGAGAATAGCTACTCCAGCTCGTTTTTCTTTTCTGTTTGCATGGAAGATCTTTTTCCATCCTTTCACTCTTAATCTGTGTGAGTCTTTATGGGTGAGGTGGGTCTCTTGTAGGCAGCATAAGGTTGGGTCCATCTTTCTTATCCAGTCAGCCAATCTGTGTCTTTTGATTGGGTAATTTAAACCCTTTACATTAAGAGTTGTTATTGAGAGGTGTTGATTTATTCCTAGCATTTTATTATTTGTTTGGTTGTCTTAGGTGTCATTTGTTCCTTGCTTTTTGTTTTGCTGTTTGTTTTCTGTGTTTGTTGGTTCCTGAGGTTGCCACTAATGATTTTCTTAATTTGTTTTCTTTTCATGATTTCGTTTTTATTATAGTAGGGGGTTTTTATTTTACTTGGATTGTTATGGCAGTGGTAGTTATCTTCCAGGATCCAATCCCAGTACTCCCTTGAGAATTTCTTGTAAGGGTTGTCGTGTGGTGATGAACTCCTGCAGTTTTCATTTGTCTGAGAAATATACTATTTGCCCTTCATTTCAGAAGGACAGCCTTGCAGGGTAGAGTATTCTTGGCTGGCAATCTTTGTCTTTTAGTATTTTGAATATATCATCCCATTCCTTTCTAGCTTTTAGGGTTTGTGCTGAGAAGTCTGATGTTTACCCCATTGGAGCTCCTTATAGGTGATTTGATGCTTCTCTCTTGCAGCTTTCAAGATTCTCTTTGTCCTTGAGTT
>NW_007811271.1:0-972 GCF_000696425.1 Galeopterus variegatus | reverse complement strand
GAGAAGGTGACTTGATCTGTGAGGAATTCTGACATCAGAGCCTCAGATGAGGCAAGCTTTCCATCTTGCTGTGTTTTTGACTGCTTCTCTACCACTCTGGTCTCTGTAGAACATGATACTCAAAGGTGCAACTAGCTGCATCTATAAATATATCCTGTACCAAGGCTAGAGCTTCACTGAAAAGAAACCATAGACCATATGTATGCTCCTCCACTGTGAGGCTCACCTAGATTACTCCTTGCTTTAAAGTGAGCTTTCAAAGGCACTTTTAAAATGCAGGTAGCAGTTGGGAATCTGTTGTGGTGGAATAGGAAGGCACATCCCTGTTTATTGAGGACTATTGCAGCTTGAAATCCATCTCTGCTACAAGGTCAAGGACCTCTTTCAACCTCATTTTTTTTGGGGATCTAAAAGTAAGGTTAATATAATTTGCTCTGTAGGGCTACTGGGAATGGGAATATCAAAGAACAGAAAATACTTCGTAAATGTTTAATCATATATTGCTAATGCTATTTATTATGACTTTATTATCAGTCATTACTATCATCTTTCAATCACATTTGTTTATTAGGCTTTAGAGTGAAGATTCTTTGAGAAAGGTGAGCTTTTTTGATGAGGAAGCTCTTATATGAAGATATTTATTACAAGAAATTGACACACGTGATTATGGGGGCTGGCAAATGCCATGATCTGGAAGTCTGTGGGATGCATCAGCAAGCTGGATACCCAGAAGAGCTGGAGAAAACTGATCTTAAGAAAGGTGAGATATTTTGCCCAAAGTTTAGGACACATTAGTTGTGGAGATGCTTTCCAACCCAGTGTGTGTTTGTCTCCAAAGTCTGTCTACAGCATAGCAGTTAGGGGCATAAACTTTGGTAGCAGTTGGAACTAAGTTTGGATCTTGAGTCTTCACTTTTTAACTTCATAGCTCTGGCCCCATAGTCTGTTTCTTCATCTGAAAAAAAAAAAAAA
>NW_007811270.1:0-972 GCF_000696425.1 Galeopterus variegatus | reverse complement strand
AGGAAAAGGAATATGGATTCCAGGATCTGGGTTCAAAGCCCAGCTCTTCCACTGTTTGGGAGCTGGACGATGTGGGGCAAACCCTGGCCTGTGGGAATCTATTTATCATTGAGAATGTCTTCCTTTTCACAGAGATGTTAGAAAGTGGATCGAATATCCCCCCAAAACTCATTGGAAACTTTATCTCCACTGTGACCAGGTTAAGAGAGTGGGAAATCCTATTATGGAATTGAAAGGTGGGGCCTTTACGAGGTGATTAGATTGGGAAGACTGTGCCCTGGTGAATGGATTAATCCATTGACGGTTTAATGGGTGGTCATGGGCATGGTTCTGATGGCTTCATAAGGAGAGAGAGTGAGCAGCTTAGCTCTCTCTTGCTCAGCCATTCACCATGTGACACCCTGCATCACAGTGGACAGTGACTGCCAAGAAGAAGGCCCTCACCAGATGTGTCCCCTGGACTGTGGACTTCCCAGCCTCTGAACCATTAAGAAATAGATTTCATTTCTTTATAAATTACCAAATTTCAGGTATTTTGTGATAAGCAACAGGAAACGGACTAAATGCAAGAGTGAAGGGACCCTGCTGACCATAGTGGTGACAAGCGAGACAAAGTGGGACAGTGAGAACCTGGCTCAGAGGAGCAGCTGCCCAACCCAGGTTGGGGGGCTGTGCTGACCTCACTGCACTTCAGATTCTGCCTCTGGACAGGGGTGAGCAGGAGGCGCAGTGAGGAATTCAGTCCCAGGGAGCTGTTTATGCTCATGACTCTGAGATCATTAAAGTCTGTTGACCCCAAATTAGAAAAAAGGTGGGGCCGAGCCTGTGGCGCAGTCGGGAGAGTGCGGTGCTGGGAGCGCAGCAGCGCTCCCGCTGTGAGTTCGGACCCTATATAGGGATGACCGGTGCGCTCACAGTGCTCACAGTGCTCACAGTGCTCACCGGCTGAAGCCCGTCTCAAAAAAAAAAAAA
>NW_007811269.1:0-972 GCF_000696425.1 Galeopterus variegatus | reverse complement strand
AATTTTTCAGTACTGATCATGTTGAAAGCATTGAGCTAGCCCTGAGCACCTAAGACAAGAGAAATTCTTTGCCATTTAAAGATGTAACAATTTTATAGAAAAGCCTAATAATAGGTAGTTTTTAGGTTTTATACAAAGACTCTAATAATCTATTAAAAAACTAATATTTTCAAATTTAAACTTCCTTATCATTCCCTAGATATGAACCGACAGATCAGCTCTTCAACATTTCAAGTCACTGAACATTATTTTTTCCTATGAGAGAAGTATCAGTGGAGTTTTAGCCAGAAACTTCACTGAAAGTCAATGCCACCTCTCTGCATTTATCACTGCCAGTCTTGCTCTGCATATTTTTTTGGTATTCGCCATGCATTGTTAACAGTGATTGTCATGTAATTAAATCACTGCTCATCACAAGAGTCTGTTTTTATGCTGAGATAAGCATCAGAAGCCTGCTGCAAAAACCCCAGATCAATAAAGATGTTCCCAGTAGGATTACAAAGAGGCTGGGGTTGAGTAGGGCAGCAGAATTAATTAGGAATGATTTCTCTTTTTCTTTCTACTTTCAATATATTTTTAAAATTGTTTTTCCATTTTCAATGGGCTTCACCTTCCCTCTTTTTTATTTTTTTAAAAATTCTACACTTATCCGCAGACATTTCTGCCCGGAGATCTGTAGAAGCTGAACTCTCAATCTCTTCCACTTTTTCAGTCATATCCTCAAACCGCGATTTGGTTCAGTCCCAGTGATCTCAGGTTTTCATAATTTTCAAAGAAATGTTGCAGTTAGAGGTGGCCATCTAATTTCAGACAGCTACAGTATTTGAACATTAAACCCAACCTTTGAACTGCAGATAGATTTCTTGTTTTAGTTGGCATGCTTTTGATAAAAATGTGATGTCCAGTTTCTAGAGGTATATGCGTATTGTAAAATAAAACAAAATCTAAATCAAAAATGAGTTTGAAAAAACA
>NW_007811268.1:0-972 GCF_000696425.1 Galeopterus variegatus | reverse complement strand
TTTTTTTGTTTGGAATTTTCTAGCGTTTTATTTATTCAATTGCATCTTTCTCCTTAAAACTTTACTTCACTAGACTGTACACTCTTCCTGTAGGATTTCTGAAGTAAGAATTCTATAAATGTTCAGTTGAAATGAGAATTTTAAGATGTCAAGAAAAAATTTGTGAATAGAATACCAAACTATTATTCCAGTCACACATGAAAAAAATAGCCTTCTAAAGCCAGGAGTTGGAAAAGGTATGGATACACAGGGCCCGGTACTTAGTTGCTTAAATGTGTTGACATTTTTACTAATGATTTTGGACTTTGCTTTAGTTCTGGGTCTAAGAAGTGGAATTTACCACCTCATCTAAACATTCCTGATTGCTTAAACATTATGAAGTGGAAAGGCAGTCATACGTGAGCACTGGAGTCATTGTTTACCTTGAATACTGTGAGCACCTAAACCTACAGATTTCATCTATGATCCTGTACCATTTCTCAAATAGGGCAGAATTGTGCATGATCTCCCAGTAAAATACCTTCTTGGGGAGAGTAAAAAGTCCCAGGCTGGAATGTGCACTTTGTCTTTATGTTTATTTCTTGCAAGCCAAATATTAAAATTAATTCTCATGGAATGGAGAATGAAAAAACATTTTCTGCATGTTTACATGTATGTGTGTTTGTTTATGTGGAGGTGGGTGTAGTAAATACTAAAGCACTATTTTCTTTTGAACAGAGTATGAAACTTAGTATCAGGAACTTCTTAGTTTCTCTTCAAAGTGGACAGAGGTCTGTAAATAATATTTCTATTATTGTTAACTGATTCTGCCTCCTGGCTGCTGTCAGTGTAAAATTTAAAGCCAAGGGGCAGCATATTTTCTGCTAGCTGTTTTATGTTTTCCATGTTTCCTAGCACAAATACACATACACACATGCATATATATGCATACAAATATATGTGTATATGTATTTGTATTACCAATATACATAC
>NW_007811267.1:0-972 GCF_000696425.1 Galeopterus variegatus | reverse complement strand
AAACAGAACTGTAGAAGAATATTTGATGACATGGGGAAATGTTCATGACCTATTGTTAAATAAAAAAAAATTATAAAATACAATATACAGTATGATACTGTTTTAAATTTATTTTAGTGTATTAATGTTAATTTATTACAATATTATATGCTTAGAAAAAATATCAGGAATGTTTTCAAAACATAGAGTATATGGGTTGGAGATGGTGCTGAGATTATGAGGGACTTTGCTTCCTGTCTGTACTCTTCTGTATTTTTCCAATATAACGCATCACTTACAGCCAGGAAAACAATGAATAAATCAGAAACAAAAAATAAAACGTGTTATCAAAGTATACGTATTGGTACAGTTAAAGATTCTCGAATCGGTTTAAAATGCAGATGCCCTTTGTTTGATAAAGTACTGTTTGAGAGATTCCACTTTGCCATGCCAAAGTCAATGACTTCGATGTTTTCTGTGCCTTTGAGTCACACAGTGAGCTGCCTCTGGGTTTTAGGTGAACTGAAATGATGGTGCTTTAGACGGAGGGAGGCGAAAAGGATCCCTTAACCAATGCCTTTCAGACAGGAGTCCGCGGGGCTCTGGCGTGTACGAGATCACGAATAACGGGTTAAGATGTAGATTCTGGATCCGGACTGCCTGACACCTCTCTGTGCCTCACTTCCTCGTCCGGAGATCGAAGGTCATAATAGCACCGACTTCCCCGGGCTGCTGTCGAGGGCTGAGCGCAGCCCAGCAGGTGCGCGGCTCGCAGATCTCAGATCTGTGCCTCGCCGCAGCCTGAGCGCTCGCTACGTGCTGGCTCCACCGGAAGCTGGAGATCTCCTGCCAGGGGCGCCTACGCAAGACCCCATCAAATGCAAACGTGCTGCGACCTAAACGCCGGGTGGGGACAATGCGGAAGGCAGAAACAATGCGCGCGCACACATGCCCCCCACGTGCACGCGCCCCACGTGCAAACACGCCCCCATG
>NW_007811266.1:0-972 GCF_000696425.1 Galeopterus variegatus | reverse complement strand
CAAATATCTGGATGTTTGCCCCAGCTTTGCCACCTACTGGTTCTGTCTGGGGAAAGGAAGACTGAACCCTGAGTCTTAGCTTCTCCATCTCTACAGTAAATATCCTGCTATGATGCAGCTCTGATAAGAAAATGGCTTTTAAAAGGCAAAAGGCTGCACATAAGAAAAAGTATTATTATTGGTGACCTTCTCTTTTAAAACATGTGTTCCCTGGAGGATTAAACCTTATCATTTTCTACATGTTAGTGTTAATTACATTATCACATAGCTTTCTCCTAATTCCTAACTATAATTAATAGTGGAAATATGAGAATTTTGTTAAAAATGAGCTTCCACCCTCACACCACAAGTTGATGGGGAGAGGGGTTTTGGAACTGGGCAGGTGCAGGGAATATATTGCAGAAAGATTAGCTGTGGGATGCCAATGTGATATGATGGAAATGCTCTGGACTCACAGAGAGTTGGGTTCAAATCTTAGTTCTGATAGAGACTGACCATGTCACCTGGAAAAGTCTTTAAATATCTTCAGGCCTAAGGTTTTACACTGACAATATGCTGATGTTGGGCTTCTAGAGATGATCTGCAGGCCCTAACGTTCTTGGATTCTGTGATCAGGTTGTGACAGTAAGATATGCCTTGGAAAATTAACTACTCTCTGGTGTATGATACACTATTATCTTGAATTATTACTTTAAAAAGTTAGGAATATTGCCTATAAAGCAGTAATTCAGGCCTGAACTAGAGAAAGACAATTATTGTCATTTGTAGAATCCTCAGCACAAAGTACAGTACCTGGCACACAGTAATTGATTATGCATATAAAATATCTTCATTTAATGCAAGGAAAAGATCAATTTTTCTGCTTATGCCACTGACAGTGTTTCAGGTTCATTCAGTCTGTTTATCAGGGTTTATTCCTGCTAATTTTTCTTTTTTTAGGTACAAAGAAGTATTTAAATGGTAAAAAAAAAA
>NW_007811265.1:0-972 GCF_000696425.1 Galeopterus variegatus | reverse complement strand
ATGTCTCTTTCTCATTGATTTATGATGCTGTCTTTGTCACATTAAACACATATACATTTTCTTTCACTTGCCTCAATATCTTTCTTAGTGACCTGAATTGAAAGAAGTCCAGGATCCAGAACATAATGTACACCAAGGACTGCAAAAGCCCCAGATAATGTTCCACTCTGGCATATTCTGGTATCTGAAATTTCCTCCTTGCTACTTTGGATTGTTAAAGCCATGGAAGCCCATAATTAAACTATGTTGTTTCTTGAATGGGTAATGGACTCAGCAGAAATAGCTTTTATATAGTGAGTACTCACTGTGTGCCAGGCCCAGTGCTGTGGGCGCTATGTGTGTTATTTTGTTTAATCCTCATGACAGACCTGGTAGATATTGTCCCCCCTTTTAAGCATGAAGACTCTGAAGGTCAAATACTAGTAAGTGGAGCTGGTAATATGTCTTGTTTTACCATTGATGTCACAAACTTCAAAAGTTTGTGAAAAAATGCAATTAAAAGATAATACAAATCTTTCCATGAACTTTTTGAAGACTCCTCTTATGAACTCCATCATGCAGACACATTTTACCAGATTAGTCAACCGGTCAGGTGACCACTGAGGGAATGGGGCAAAGGAGGGGTAAGTTGTGGTTGAGGACACAGAGTAAAGAAAAACTTATTTCTTATAGGAGGGTGATTCTGGAGTTACTTGAGATAATGCCCAACAGATGTGGCATTAACAACGCTTGGTAGGCTTATCCAAAGGTGCTATCTGACCTTTGCCTTTACATCACAGAGTTTGCATACATCTCATGAAGACCTTGCCTCAGGTGCGTAATGCTCGCCATTGAGGTAAGCTGCCACATGGCACCTGCAGGAGGGGCTCATGTTCTACCAAACCAGGAATTACCCAGGCAAAATGAACCAAACTGGAGAGAGTATTGATTCAGACTTTTCCTATATAGTCATACTTCTGAATGGTAGTCACA
>NW_007811264.1:0-972 GCF_000696425.1 Galeopterus variegatus | reverse complement strand
GATGATTTCCATTCCTTTGGGTATATTCCCAGCAGTGGGATAGCTGGGTCATATGGCAGACATATCTGCAATTGTTTGAGGAACGCCCATTCCATTTTCCATACTGGCAGCACCATTTTGCAGTCCCATCAACAATGTATGAGAATTCCTTTTTCTCCACAACCTCTCCAGCATTTATCATTCAGAGTCTTTTGGATTTTAGCCATCCTAACTGTGGTGAGATGGGATCTCAGTGCAGTTTTGATTTGCATTTCCCACATGCTGAGTGATGTTAAGCATTTTTTCATATGTCTGTTGGCGATTTGTATATCTTCCTTAGAGAAATGCCTACTTAGCTCTTTTGCCCATTTTTTCATTGGATTGTTTTTTTTTTTCTTGTAAAGTTGTTTGAGTTCCTTGTATATTCTGGATATTAATCCTTTGTCAGATGTATATTTTGCAAAAATTTTCTCCCACTCTGTTGGTTGTCTTTTAACTCTGTTAATTGTTTCTTTTGCTGTGCAGAAGCTCCTTAGTCTGATATAATCCCATTTGTTTATTTTTCCTTTGGTTGTCCGTGCTTTTGGCGTCATATTCATGAAGTCTGTGTCCAGTGCTATATACTGAAGTGTCTCTCCTATGTTTTCTTTAAGATGTTTTATTGTTTCAGGGGGTATATTTAATTCTTTAATCCATTTTGAGTTGACTTTAGTGTATGGTGAAAGGTGTGGGTCTCGTTTCATTCTCCTGCATATTGATATCCAGTTCTACCAGCACCATTTGCTAAAGAGGCATTCTCTTCCCCAGTGTATAGGCTTGGTGCCTTTGTCAAAGATCAGCTGGCTGTAGGTGTGTGGGTTGATTTCTGGATTCTCTATTCTATTCCATTAATCAGTGTGTCGTTTTTATGTCAGTACCATACTGTTTTGGTTATTATAGATTTGTAGTATACTTTAAAGTCAGGTAGTGTTATGCCTCCAGCTTTGTTTTTTT
>NW_007811263.1:0-972 GCF_000696425.1 Galeopterus variegatus | reverse complement strand
GGTGCAGACAACACCATGCCAAGGGTTGCGATCCCCTTACCAGTCAGAAAAACAAAAAGAAAAAACAAAACAAAACAAACAAAAAAATTGTTATCTGGACAATCTCTCCTTAAAAAAAATTATCTAAACAAGTGATAATCTATCTGTACATCTTACAACTCAAGGATGTGGCAGCGTTCCAAGGAAAAAGAAAAAGTGGAAGAGGTTATTTGAATTTGTGACCTATGTGCCTATTTTCAGTCCACAGTGCCCTAAAAGTACCTATTCATAAAGTCCAGGTAATCATGACATAAAATATAGTTATAGTTAACTATTATACATTATAATTACATGTAATAATAAAATATAAAAACAATGAAGCCCATATAGTCCTGTTTAAATGTGGAGCTCTCTCATGCTATCTGGGGCACTGGACTGGTATGGCCCACCAAACATGCAATCAACATTTAGGTTTCTGTTTGTCAGCCCCTGACTCTGCCATCCTGGTTGCTTAGTCAAGTCCACAGGTGCTTGCCCTGCAGGCTGTGTCCTGCACCAATTTCTGGGCCAGCTCTAGCTTAGGCAGGAAGAACTGGTGCAGGTAACGTGGGCCCCTGTGCTGCCCAGCACCTGGGGCCCAGCCACTGGGCAGACCTCCCAGGTGATCTGCTTGGTAACTGAACTTCTGCCCCAGATTCTCTCACTGTGCCACTCCTACCTTCTAAAGGAGTTTAAGTACCTCATTCTCGACTCCTAATATCAAATAATCTTGCTACCTAAATTACGCCTGAGAAATCTGCACCCCTCAGACACTATACCCTTCTGAACAGGGTACACCCAACTTCCAAAGTCTGCCTGAGCAATCACCTAGCATTTATCCAGTAGTATGAGGGTAAGCGCTTAACAACTGGGTCTTTGGGGGAAAAAAACCTGTATAAATATACACATATATGTGTGTGTACACACACACACACACACACACACACACACACA
>NW_007811262.1:0-972 GCF_000696425.1 Galeopterus variegatus | reverse complement strand
CCCCCTCCCCAGCCCCTGGCACCCCCCATTCTACTTTCTGTCTCTGTGGATCTGACGACTCCAGGGACGTCCTGTGAGTGGAATCACACAGTGTTTGTCCCTGTGTGACTGGCTTATGTCACTGAGCACAATGTCCTCAAGGTTCATCCACGTTGTAGCATGTGAGAGAATTTCCTTTCTTTTCAAGGCTGAATCACATTCCGTGGTGTGGATATACAGTCCTCCATGGGTATCTGTGGGGCATTATTACCAAGACCCCCACAGATACCAAAATCTGCAGATGTGCAAGTCCCTGATATAAGATGATGTAGTGTTTGCGTATGAGCTGTCCAATCCTCCTGAAATTTTAAAGCATCTCTAGATTACCTGTAATGCCCAACACAATGTAAATACTTTTATACCATATTGTTTAGAGAATAATGACAAGAAAAAAAGCCTGTGCGTATTCAGTACAGACGCATTTTTAATTTATTTTTATTTATTTATTTTTATTAGAAGATGACCGGTAAGGGGATCTGAACCCTTGACTTGGTGTTGTCAGCACCACGCTCTCCCAGGTGAGCCACGGGCCGGCCCTCAGATGCAGTTTTTAAAAAGTGTTTTTGATCCACAGTTGGTTCAATCCACAGATGCAGAACCCACGGACACAGAGGGCCAACTGGACCACGTTGTGTTTATCCAGACACACGGGCTGCACATTTTAGTTATTGTGGATAACGCTGCTGTGTGCCTCGGTGTACAATTTCTGTGTGAGTCCCTATTTTCAGTTCTTTGGGGTCTATACTGAGATGTGGCATTGCCGGATGGAGACTTTTTTCTCATCCAAATAAATGATTCATGGGCCGAGCCCGTGGTGCACTCGGGAGAGTGCGGGTTCGGATCCTATATAGGGATGAGGGATGACCAGTGCGCTCACAGTGCTCACTGGTTGAGCGCAGTGCGGCCGGTCTCAAAAAGGACAAAAAAAAAAAA
>NW_007811261.1:0-972 GCF_000696425.1 Galeopterus variegatus | reverse complement strand
AAACAGTAGATGCAAGAAAATTGGTGTGACTGTATCAATACTATAAAAACTTTAAAGCAAGGAGGATTACCAGGGAATCTGAGGAAGATTTCATTATAAAATGCTTAATCTGTTTAAAATAGCCAAGACATGGAACCAACCTAAATATCCATTGATGGATGATTGGATAAGGAAACTGTGGTATATATACACCATAGAATTCTACTCTGCCATAAAAAAGAGTGAAATACTCCCATTTGCACCAACATGGATGAGCCTGGAAAAACTTATGTTGAGTGAAATAAGCAAAGCACAGAGGGATAAATACTGCATGTGCTCACTCATAAGTGGGAGCTAAAAGAGAAAGAAGGAAGGAAAGAAAGACCACAGTAGTGCGTTGGACTTGCAGAGGGAGGGAACATTCCTTGGGCTACAAAGTGGAGTAGGAGGGAAAGTAGGAGGGAGAGGAAGGTTGGGGATAATTGGGTAGTGGGCACGGGGTACAAATGCAATTTGTGGTAATGGGTATGCTGCCAGTATGAATCTGGCCCTCACATCATGGGCATGAGGGGTGACAATCAGCTTTGTATCTCATGAATACTCATAAATGATTAAAAAGAAAAAGAAAGAAAACATAAACTCTTAAGTATGCACTGACCTACAGAATTTCAAGGCAAAATCTGATGAAAATAAAAAGAGTAATACACAAATCAATAGTCAGAGTTGGGGATTTTAACCTTTCTCTCAGTAATTGACAGAACAGGTATACAAAAGATCAATAGTAACATAGAAGAATTACAAAATGTTATTGAAAAACTTGACCTAATTGACATTTATAGAACAGTCAACAAGTCCCAATATACATTCCTTATAAGTGTGCATGGAATGTTCAAAAAAGTAAACCATATGACAGATCATAAAAAACATCTTAGTAAATTTCAAAAGATTGAAATATTGCATATTAGGACTTTTGATCACAAGAAAATTAAAATA
>NW_007811260.1:0-972 GCF_000696425.1 Galeopterus variegatus | reverse complement strand
CCTAAACCCAGCTTTAGCCTCAAGCTCACTGTCTACAGCCCTCAGATACACTTAGATCCTCAGAAACTGGGTCAAAAGTGAGAAGAAAGCTCAGATCAGGCATGATGGAAGACTGAGGCTCCACTGTGAAGCCAGGCTGACCCTTGTCCATCTATAAGCAAGTGATGAACTTAGACTTGGGCTAACCTATCAGGAAACCTTCAGGAGCTAATGCTTAAAGCCAGGCAGATGCTGGCAATGGAGGTACTGGAGAAAGGTTCCTTTGTGATATCACTGGCCATCATCTGAGGCTAAATGCATGTATGATCCTTCACTCTAGCTGTACGTTAGAATTACCTAGGGAACTTTCAAAATTTCGGATACCTGATCTCCACGCCCAGAGATTATGACTTAATTGGCCTGGAGTAGGGCCTGGGCGTTAGCGCTTTTGAAAACTCCCCAGGTAATTCTAATGGGTGAGTACTTACAGTCATGCAAACTACTGACCTAAAGAGAATAGAATTTAGGGCCAACAAGGTGAGGGTTCTCGTTCTGGTGTGGAACTGGAATATAAGACAGGAGAAGAAACACAAATCTAATCACACAGAATAGGCCATCCTGGATAAGTTTGGTGGTTTCCTTCAGACCCACCAGTTACAGTCTATTCCAGATCTTACTCTCCCACCAACAAACCAGGCTGAGGTTCCCAGGGGATCTCCAGAAGAGGGCCTTGGTAAGCTTTCATGAAGGGACTGAACTGAATTTGGGAGTGAAGGGTCCCACTGACCACACCTCACTGAGTTGGGGGACTGACATTTTGGTAACATCACTATTCCCAGTAAAATTACAGCTGTAATATCATTCTCTGACATAAAATCCTTTCAGAAATCTCTTTTAAATTGTTCCAATAAAAGGAGGCTATAGACCTGGGAGCAGGGGAAGATAAAATGAACCATTTAAGAGCCTTCTTTTTTGAGTGAAATGGGCCAAGTA
>NW_007811259.1:0-972 GCF_000696425.1 Galeopterus variegatus | reverse complement strand
TTGAATTCTTTCCTGTGGCGGAGTCAAGAACCTGACAAGAGGACTGGGCCGGTTGAGGAGGTCTACCTGGCCCCCACCGCCCGCCCTCAACCAGCCCGGTCAGACCCTACCTCTGACATCAGCTTCATTTAGTCTCATAGCTTTAAGTACCCACTATATGACAATGACCCCAAATTTATATCAATAGTCTTAACCAACCCCCACCAAAGTGCACCCGCAGGCCAAGCCCCCACTGAACTGCACCCACGGGGCCAGTCCCCACCAAAGTACCCCCACAGGCCAAGCCTCCCTCAAAGTAAACCCAAGGACACGTCCTCCCCAAAGTGCACCCAAGGGCTCAGCCCCTATACTACTGCTCCCCCGGCCAGTACCTCCTCCACTGCACCCACAAGCCCCACTTCCCACCAACTGCACTCATGGGACAAACCCCCAACAAAGTGAACCCAAGGGCCCCGTCCCCACCCAACTGCGTCAACAGGTCCAGGCCCCAATGACTGCGGCCACATTTCCAGCCTGCACCAAAGTGCACCCATGGGCCCAGCCCCCACTGAACTACACCCGTGGGCCCAGTCCCCACCAATGTACCCCCACAGGCCAAGCCTCCCTCTAAGTACACCCAAGGACACGTCCTCCCAAAGTACACACAAAAGCTAAGCCCCTATACAACTGCACCCACAGTCAGTACCTCCCCCACTGCACTCACAAGCCCCACCTCCCACCAACTGCACTCACGGGACAAGCCCCCAACAAAGTGAACTCACTGGCCCCGTCCCACCCAACTGCGTCAAGAGGTCCAGGCCCCAACGACTGCGGCCACATTTAGAGCCCCCACTAAAGTGCACCCATGAGCCCAGCCCCCACCAAAGTGCACCCACAAACCCAACCGACACCAAACTGCACCCAGTACAAAGCCCCCAACATAATGCACCCACGGGCAATGGCACCATTGGAGCTAGCCCCCGCCATAGGAAC
>NW_007811258.1:0-972 GCF_000696425.1 Galeopterus variegatus | reverse complement strand
TTGATGAACATAGATGCAAAAATTCTCAAGAAAATATTAGCAAACAGAATACAACAGCACACCAAAAATATTATACAACATGATCAAGTGGGATTCATTGCAGTTACACAAAGAGCGTTCAATATATGCAAATCAATAGATGTTGTACATCACATCAACAAAATGAAGGGTAAAAAACATATGATTATCTCAATAGATGCAGAAAAAGTATTCGACGAAATTCAGCATTCATTCATGATAAAGACTCTCAACAAATTAGGTATAGGAGGAAATTACCTTAACACAATAAAAACCATATATGACAAACGCACCACCATTGGGAACAAAACAAGGATGCCCACTCTCACCACTCCCATTCAACGTAGAATTGGAAGTATTAGCTAGAGCAATAAGGCAAGAGAAATAAATAAAGGGCATCTGAATTGGACAATTGGACAAAGTCAAATTGTCCCTGTTCACAGATAATGTGATCCTATATACAGAAAAACCTAAAAACTCTACCATAAAACTCCTAGAGCTGCTAAATGAATTCAGTAAAGTTACAGGATACAAAATTAATACACAAAAATCGGTAGCATTTTTTTATACACCAACAACAAATAAGCAGAATTAAAAATCAAGACAGCAAGACCATTTACAATAACTTCCAGAAGAATTAATTACCGAGGAATAAATTTAACCAAGGTGAAAGATCTCTACAACATAAACTATAAAACACTGCCGAAAGAAATTGAAGAGGACACCAAAAGATGGAAAGAGATTCCATGTCCATAGATTGGAAAAATTAATGCTGTGAAAATGTCCATACTATCCAAAGCAGCATACAGATTTGGTGCAATCCCTATCAAAAAACTATTAACATTCCCCACAGAAATGGGAAAAAAAAATCCCTAAAATTCACATGGAACAAATGACCCAAATAGCCAAAGCAATCCTAAGCAAATTTCACTTAATAATTATCTTTAGACTAAA
>NW_007811257.1:0-972 GCF_000696425.1 Galeopterus variegatus | reverse complement strand
GAAACAGAGAGAGGGATTTTGAGCAAGCAGGCAGAAAGCCTCCACATATGGAATCTCTTTCTACTTTCTCAGGTGCTGGCAGTAATTAACAATGCCCTGGAGAATATCGGGATCGAGTGTGCCCTCAGGGGGTCACTTATTTTGGTTATCTAGGGGATAATAAGGCCAATCTTGTGTGCAAAATTTAGTGAGGAGTTTGGGTTTGATGTCAGGCTTGAGGGATAGGGTGGTGAGGTTGTTTAAGAGACATTGTAAGGGGGAATCACCCCAGAGGGAGGAGGTGGAAGCTCCCATTCCAAAGAGGATTAGAGAGGGAGAGAGGTTTTAAAAGAAGAAGGAATGAGCCTTCCGGCCAGATGGGAAGGACGGAACTCAGAGGGCATCCCCAATGAGTCGTGCTGTTCCCAGGAGATGGGTTCCTGGAACCCAGGAAGGAAGGGGGTGTAAGTCGTCACCTAGACCCTCTCTTCCTGTAGGCAAAATGCCAGAGGAGCTGGAAGGACCTAACGCATTAGGGTTTACTGGACGGTGGGGGTCCTGAACCCAGTAGGAAGAAGGTTAGATGGGTTCAAGGATGAACCCAGGAAGGAGGAAGGTTAAAAGGAATGAGAGAAAGAGAGAGGGAGGAATGGGAGGTTCAGCCTCCAGGGCTGGGAACGTGTCAATGTCAGGGCAGGGAGAATGTGATTAGGGTGAAGGTTTAAATAATCTACAAGCCTGACAAAAGGAAAAGGGGTCTTACCTAATGGATGAGCCAGTGGTGGGTGAAGGAAGCCAGAGCCGGAGAAAACGGACGGGGGCGGACCGTCAATCCCGGGGGGTCGCGGAGGAGTCCAAGGAGGTCCGAGGAAGGAGTCCCCTGTCGCAGGGTGAACTCCCTCCCGGGTTTTGGCACCATAATGAAGGGGACACACGGACGAAGGAATCACGCGAGACCCGGGCTAACAGTTCACCAGAGAAGTTCCGCTTTAT
>NW_007811256.1:0-972 GCF_000696425.1 Galeopterus variegatus | reverse complement strand
ACTCCATCCCACAAATATGTACAAGTCAATGTTAAGAAAAAATTTTTTAAGTAATTGAAAATAATGGTTGAAAACTACACAATTTTGCAAGAGACATATATCTGCATATGAAAAAGTTGAGTGAACCCCAAACAGGATACTCCCAAATAAACCCATTATAAGGTACATCATAATTATACTTCTGAAAATTAAAGACAGTGACATAATCTTGAAGACAGAGAAAAATGACACTTTGCCTATAGGGGAAAAACACTTCAAATGACATTGGACTTCTCATAAGAAAACACAGAGGATAAAAAGGAAGTGACAATATTTTTTAAGTAGTGAAAGAAAAGAAATGTCGACTTTGAATCCTATATCCAGACAAAATATCCTTCATGAATTAGGATGTGGTTCTAAATGTATGTAAGGGAATTTTTAACATAATTTTATTACAAATAGGGATGGTAGAGAAAGAAAAGACTTCACTCAAACTGATAAAATAACAATACCAGTAGACTGTGATAAGTTACATATACATAATGTAATATACATAGATCAACCACTAATAAAGCCATAAAAAGAAATATAATAAAAATCACTATAGATAATAACACTTAGATAAAGAAAAATGAAATTGTATAAAATGTTCAACAACCCACAGGAAGTTAGGGAAAAGCAAACAAAGAAACAAAGAACACAGAACAAATATGAAATGAAAAATAAAATGACAAAATTAAGCCCTAATGTATAAATAACTACACTTAATTACATTTGATGTAAATGGTCTACAAACACCAATTAAAAGACAAATATTTAAAAATATATAATATAAACAAAAATAAAAAGAAATAAATGAATACATTCTTTAAAAAGATACTTATAACACCAAGGTCAAGGGTTCATATCCCCATACTGGCCAGCCATCAGAAAAAAAAAAAAAGACAGATATTGACAGAATGGATTGAAAAACATGACTTAACAATATGCTGC
>NW_007811255.1:0-972 GCF_000696425.1 Galeopterus variegatus | reverse complement strand
GCACATGTCACACACTTGAACATGGCTTTGTGTTTTCTAAGCTTAGTTGAAATAGTTCTTTGCAACTAGAAATCCTCCCTGGGCTTTTATCAAATTGGTCTCTAAAAGGATTAAGGTTTTCCCCTTTCTTCCATATTTCTTAAAACTCTAGAAAGGATCTAAACTATATGGCAGTGCTGAAATATCAAAACGTTCAGTCCAACAGCAGTAACCAAAGTATTTTACAATTATTATAGCATAGTAATTCCCAAGCGTGACCACACATGTGATTTTGTTTGATCCACATAGTTTCTAAAGCATTTACAGTGAACGATGCTGTATGATAGGGAGAAACTGGTATTTTATCTTCATTTTATGAACAGAAGCATTTAGGCAGAAGACAAAGGGAATTTGCTTGCCACCAGTGGAGGAATTGCTGGGGGAACCCTGTTCCTGCCAGTCCAGCTCTCTCTCTCTCCTACAGCCTGCAAGTTAGACTTACCAGAGCCACATTGCAGCAAGACAAGCTTTTTCTGGCCTTTGACAAACCCCTGCTGCTCCATCTTGGAGAAAGAGTAGGGAAAGTCAAGGGCAGTGTATCAAAAGATCTGGTTCCTCCCTCAACTTGCTCTGCATCACCTACATTCATTTTTTGGACTTCAGTGTCTTAAAATGGAAATAAGGATATCTTCTGCCTTCACTGGCTTGTTATCATGGTAAAATGTAATAATGGATATAAAAACCTTTTGTGAATCATAAACCAAGGTGGGACAGGAAATCTAGGAGGAAAGGAGCCAGTCTTCTCTTAACCCCTAGACTCTAGAGTCAAACACTGTGTGAGATGGTTTAGATACAGTATCTAATTTAATCCTCAAATCAACCCAGACAGCTGAGTATTATTATTTTAGGTGCCCTTTAATTTCTTTCCTAATTATTTTAAATTATGAAATAATTTGAATATTTTATAGCATGAAAATACACCTGTTCAGAAAA
>NW_007811254.1:0-972 GCF_000696425.1 Galeopterus variegatus | reverse complement strand
AATCCAAAAATAAAATTAAGAATGCCATTTCATTTAAAATAGCATCGAAAATAACGAAATATTTGGGAATAAATTTAACCAAGGTGCTGCAGGACTTGTACATTACAAACTACAAAACATTGTTTAAAAAAATTAGAGAATACCTAAGTAAATGGGAAAACATCCTGTATTTGAGAATTAGAAGACATATCATTGCAATTAAGAGTTAAAATGGCAGTACTCCCTAAATAGATATATAGATTCAATGCCATCCCAAGAAAAGTTTCAATGCCTTTTTTTTTTCTATAGTAGGAATGGACAACCTGATTCTAAAATTCGTATGGAATTACAAGGAATCCCAAACAGTTAAAACAGTCTTAAGAAAGAACTAACTTGGAGGACTCACACTGCCCAATTTCAAAATCACTACCCAGATACAGTAATTAACAGTGTGGTACTGGCATAAAAAATAGATACATGGATCCATACATAAACCCATACATCTATGGTCAATTGATTGTAAACAAGGATGCCACGACCATTTAATGAAGAAAGAATCATCTTTCTAACAAATGGTGCTGGAACAACTGGATAACCACATGCAAAAGCATGAAGTTAGAGCCTTACTTCCCATCATATACAAAATGAACTTAATTGAGTTTAGTACTTAAACATTAGGGTTAAAATTCTGAAAGTTTCTGAAGAAAATAGAGGAGTAAATCTTTATGAACTTGGATTTGTTAATGGAGTCTTAGGTATGACACGAAACACATAAGCAACAAAAGAACATAGAGAAATGAGACTTAATAAAAACTAACAATTTTTGTGCATCAAATGACACCATCAAGAAAGTGAAACAAAAAAACAAAAAAAAACACAGAGTGGATACTTGCAAATCATATATCTGACATAGGGGCTAGTACCCAGAACCTAAAAACACTCTTAAAACTTAACAACCAAAATGCAAACAGCTGGATGAAAAAATGGGCAAAG
>NW_007811253.1:0-972 GCF_000696425.1 Galeopterus variegatus | reverse complement strand
ATCTAGTGAGGGTCTTGGTGGTGACAACAATGACCCAGGGGTCTCACATGGATTAAAAATGGTAGTCAGGGGCATGGTTCTGAGGGCTTTAAAATAAAAACAAATGAGAGTTTGGTCTTTCTCTGCTCTGCCATTTTCAGCCATGTGAAACTATAAGAAATAAATTTCATTTTCTTTACAAATTACCCAGTTCTGTGTGTTTTGTTATTAGTAAATGAAACAGACTAATACAGACAAAAACAGAGAAGTGGGTTGCTGCTTCTAACGAATACTTGAAAATGTGGAAGTGGCTTTGGAACTGGGTGTTGACAAGAGGCTGGAAGAATTTCGGGGAACAGTCTAGAAAAAGCCTAGATGCTGGTGGAAGTTTAGAAGGTGGGAAAACCAGGGAAAGTTTTAGAGATTGGTTAAATGGTGGTGACTAGAAAGCTTATGGAAATATGGGCTTTTAAGACCACTGTCAGGAGGTCTCAGATAGAAATAAGAAGGAGGTTTTCGGAAACTGGGGCAAAGATCACCCTTGCTATGAACGGGCAAGGAACTTGGCTGCATTCTCTTCATGCCCCAAAGTATTATGGAATGTGAAACCTAAAGGTGCTGACTGTATTAGTCCATTTTGTGTTGCTACAACAGAAATACCAGAGACTGGGTAATTTATAATGAACAAAGGTTTATTTGGCTTATGTTTCTGGGACAGCTGCATTTGGCATGGGCCTCAGGATGCTTCTACTCATGGTGGAAAGTGGCAGGCATCTAGTGGGTACAAGCAGATCACATGGTGAGAGGAAGCAAGAGAGAGAAAGAGGAGGTGCCAGGGTCTTTTATACAACCAGCTCTCACAGAAACTAATAGAGCAAGAACTCACTCATTAATCCCCCCACCCTCCAGGGAGAGCATTAATCCATTCATGAGGGATCAGCCCTCATAACTCAAACAGCTCCCAACGCCGTCACATTGGGGATCAGATTTCTG
>NW_007811252.1:0-972 GCF_000696425.1 Galeopterus variegatus | reverse complement strand
AAAAAAAAATGAAAGAATGGTGATGAGGAAGTAGCAGGAAGGGATCTCATTTGCCAATACATAATGGCTCTTTACAAAACTATATTTTCTGCGTTTGACTACAACAGTTCTTAACTTTCCTGGGATCTTCTCACACTCTTGAGTCTGTGCTAAAAACCAGACTCTCCCTAGAAAAATGAAAATGTGAATAAAATTTTGCATACGGTTTCCTGCCCCCCATAGATACGTATCTGTGGCCCATCCCCAAAGGTCCAGGGACCCCAGGTTAGGAGCTTCTACACTAAGTGGTTAGGGATGGACTAGCTGAATTCTGCATACCATGTAATGGGCAGATCTATCACCTTATGATAGGAAAAGGCTGGAAATACCTAGTTTCAGTATTAACTCAGTATTAATCACTAAAGAAATGATTTGGTTGACAAAAGCTCCCCTTGCAAAAGTCTCTTCGTTCTATTTTGGGCTCCTGACAGTTATAAAATGTGACGATGGCACACGAGAACTGGGAATCCAGGTGAAAGGTGAGAAGTCTCCACTGCTTAATTCTAACACCGACAACAGCTGTTCAGTCTGGAATTAACCACAGCATGCAGCAAGGTTACTGGATTGCAAGTAACATGAGGGAGAGAAATCTCTTCTGCTTTATACTCATTAATTCAGCAATCATTTATCAATAATACAAGACTGAAAAACACAACTGCTGGGAATATTCTGGTGATGCTAAAGTCAGTGTTAGCTCTCAGTTTATTCTGTACTGCTAATTCCAATGGTCTTAGATGACACTGTTTAGCATACCAGCCAACTTCTCCTTTTAGCAGAGAAAAGGTTGTCTCCCACTCTTTCTTCTCAAGTTTTTGGCTATCAAGATCTGCCCATTTTTCGTGTGTGAAGAAAAGTTACTTTTCTTTGCTCAAAAGCTCTGAGCTGGGGAAGGGAGTTGAAAGCCACTGGTAAGGGTAACACTACAGAGGCTAA
>NW_007811251.1:0-972 GCF_000696425.1 Galeopterus variegatus | reverse complement strand
TGGGAACTGCCCAGTTCAAACTCAACCCCAAAACCCCTTTGGGTTGCCTGTTGGCCAATCTTGAAACTTTGGGCCTCTCACAAGACTTGAGAAGGTGCCACCTTATTCATTACTGTTCGGTGACGTGGCCCCAATACCAACTGGACAATCAGTCTCGATGGCCCCCCGAGGGCACCTTTGACTATCAGGTCCTCACAGATTTGGATAACTTTTGTTGGTGCCAAGGCAAGTGGTCCGAAGTTCCTTACATACAGGCTTTTGGGGACCTACACTCTTGCCCCTCCCTCTGCACCCGATGTTCCATTTCCCAAATCCTCCTTGCTCGGACCACACCAGCTCCATCTGTCCCTAAAACCCCTGAATCCTTCCCCCCTTCTCCTTTGTCTGAACCCCCTGAAAACCTGACCAGTGCACTGGCTCAAGGGCAACTTCCCCTCCCTATTCAGAGCCTCCTCCTCCCCCTTCCCCTGCTCCTTCAGCACCTGCCCAGGTGCCTCAGGCCGACCCAGTACCTTCACCCCCCTGGCTCGCCTCCCATTTCCAACTGGACACGATCCCGAGTAATCGCACCTACCCCCGACCTGGTCTGCCCCTTAAGGGAGGTCGCTGGGGCCGAGGGAGTGATTCGAGTTCATGCTCCCTGCTCACTCCAAGACCTCTCCCAAATTGAAAAGCGGCTGGTTCCTACTCTGCCAACCCGGGAAACTATACCAAAGAGTTCCAATATTTAGCCCAAATGTATGACCTAACGTGGCATGACTTACATGTCGTCCAGACTACAACCCTCGCAGCACAGGAAAGGGAATGCCTCCAGGCTGACACCCAAGAATATGCAGATCAGGTCTGTGTAACTGATCCGACTATGCCAGTGGGGGCTCAGGCGGTTCCCGCCGCAGACCCTGGGTGGGACAATCAGAATGGCCAAGACTGCATGGTTCAGTGCCTCATCACCGGAATGCGGGTGGCTGCTGA
>NW_007811250.1:0-972 GCF_000696425.1 Galeopterus variegatus | reverse complement strand
CCATCCTAAAGATCCAGTCCACAGAGGGAAGGAAGAAAGCCTTCCACACCTGTGCCTCTCACCTCACAGTGGTTGCCCTGTGCTATGGCATGGCCATTTTCACTTACATCCAGCCTCACTCTGGTCCCTCTGTCCTTCAGGAGAAGTTGATCTCTCTCTTCTATGCTATTTTCACACCCATGCTGAACCCCATGATTTACAGTCTCAGGAATAAGGAGGTGAAGGGGGCCTGGAAGAAGCTATTAGGGAAATTCTCTGTGTTAACATCAAAACTGGCGACTTGATGACTCATGAGCACCACTGAGAAAAAAAAGCTTTGCCTCTGTGTTTTCCACGCAGCTCAGGTATAACAGGCATAAACTGCATTGCCCTGGCAACCGGGAAGGAGATGACGTAGCAAGCACAGTGATGATCTGTAGGAGGCTGAGTGGTTGTGTCGGGTGGGGTGTGATGGGAGTGGTCCTTTCATGTCACAGCAGCATGAACAATGGAGGTAGGCACTGCCACATTAGACCCTGCCACACTTATTTAATCTCCATTTCTGTGTCTTGATAATAATTGAAGAAAATCAATAAATATTATTTTATTGTTTTGGTTTGTTACACTGTTTCTAATTATGGACCTATTTGTTGATCTCACATTGGACAACCAGCTCTTATTTATCCATATTTTGAAAAAGGTTATGATGTTTTTTCTATTGAGAACAAAATACATTTTCACATTTGAAGATTTGCTCACAATTATGTGTGGTGAATGTAGCCACATTCAGTAATTTGTGATTCGTTATTCTGAGGTAACAATGTATTGTGTACTTGAAAATTGCTATTGACTGTTCTCATGACAAAATCCAGAAACAACCAAAATATTCATCAACTGGTGAATATATAAGCAAATCATACTATGTCTATACAATGGAACATTACTCAGCAATAAAAAGAAATAAACTACTGATATATGCAACAAAATATATGT
>NW_007811249.1:0-972 GCF_000696425.1 Galeopterus variegatus | reverse complement strand
GTAACTGGCAATTTCAGGATTGAAAATCAGACATTCTTGCCTCCAAAGCTATTCTTTTACTCTTTAAATACTATGCATAAGATGGAGAAATACTTTAATATTTACAAGTGGGAATTATTGAGCATACTTTGATAAGTAAAAAGTAGATAAAATAAAGTAATATTTGACAGCTTTTCATTAGTGCAGTTCAATTCTGATAATAACTACCCAGAGTTTGTTCAGACTTCACAGTTTAAGGGCACAGTTTTTCCTCAGATACCCAATGTAAGCTCGGTGGTTCCCAGGCCAGCCACATTTCTGATCAACTGGCTACAAACTTCAGGTTCTCAAAACCTCCTCAGGTTCTATAATTTGCTAGAATGGCTCACAGAACTCAGGAAAGCACTATTCATTTACATTATATTATATAAAGTTATATATGATATATAAAATATTATAATAAATTTTTATTATAAACCATATAAATAAGATTCATCCAAAAAAAAGAGATTCATAGGCTGAGGTCTGGGGGGGTGGTCCTAGACATGAAGATTTTGTGTTCTCAGTGTTTCTCCCCGCCTGGCACTTCAATCTGTATCTTTAACTAGAGAAGTTCATCTAAGACCCAGTATTTAGAGTTTGAATCGGGGTTTTCATTATGTGGGCATGACTGATTGAATCACTAGCCATGTGAATGAATTCAATCTCCAGGCAATACAGATATCACCGCGCTCAATTTCCAAACTCTGTAATGACAGGGTTGATCTTCCTGGCATGGCCAACTCTTAAATCATCTCATTAGCATGAACTATTTAGGGCTTAATCATGAGTCACCTGATTAGCATGAACTATCAGAAACCCCATGAATAACAAAGACACTCCTATCACTTAGGAAATTCTAAGAATCTATAGGGTATCTGCCAAGGACCAGGAATAAAAGACAGCCAAATTCTTTATCTTTGATATTTGGATAACGTGTAGACATAGATTCTC
>NW_007811248.1:0-972 GCF_000696425.1 Galeopterus variegatus | reverse complement strand
TATGTCATATATTGCAACTCGATTTAATCATGATTTTAGTATGTCAGTTGCTTTCTTTTGTATTTTACTTGGTAGCTTAAAGCCTCAAGTTTCATTTGTTATTTGGCACATATTTATTGAGCACCTACTGCGCATGATGATGAGAAGCAGCGAGTTGGTTCTGTCCTAAACAGTCCTGCCTGGCAGCTTTGCCAACACTCTCAGAAGCAGCTTCACTGGCCCTCTCATGGCTGGCCTGCCTAGTCGGCCCTGCCCACCACCCAAAAGCCGCTGGATGAGTCACTTCACTCCAGGCCTGCCTAGTGGCCCCCCAACCACTCAGAAGTATCTAGACAGGTATCTTCACTGCAGGTTTGCCTAGTAGTCCCACCCACCACCAAGAAGTGGCTGGATGGAAACTTCACTGCAGCCCCCCTAGTGGCCTTACCTACTTCCTGAGAAACAGCTCAGCAGCTATACCCTTGGAGGTCCAGCTCTTGAACCACAGAGGGAAGCATGTCCTCACATCAAGCCACAAGAAGTGGCCCAACAGAAGGGCCACTGGCAAACCCACACTCAGCTGGTCAAGCCAAAGTGCACCCATGCCCCTAGCTCAGAGAAATAGCTTGGCTGTCACAACCATAGGGGATACATCACTGAGTCTTTGAGCTATTGCATGCTCATGCATTTGAGTGAGAGACAGCTTGGCCGATGTGATGTTGGCAGACCCACCCCTGGTCAGAAAAGCAGAAAGGTGACCCTGCCACTGGCAAACCAGTCTTAGAGACCTTAACATGCCATTCACCCACAGCCCCAGGCTATCAATCCAGCAACTGCATCCCTAGTGATCCAGCTGCTGAGATGACTGATCCACAGGGTACATGTGCACAACCCCAGCCTGTGAACAACCCAGCAATACCACCCACAGCAAAGCTGTGAAGCCACTGCCATAAACCTCCAAAACACAGGTTGCCAAATAACTCACAGACATAG
>NW_007811247.1:0-972 GCF_000696425.1 Galeopterus variegatus | reverse complement strand
CTTAATGTATTAGCCAGCTTAGTGTTCCTCATTAAGAGGACATGGAATATAGAAAACTGATTGGTTTGAGATGCCCTGATGAAATGTATGAACTAAACCATTTTCCATTTCCTAATATAGACTTTTTCAGAACACTTAATGAACTCTTTAGAGCTCTGGGTTTTATTTAGCTTTCTTAGAGTTTTTAAAAGAATGTGAAAGCCCTTGAGAAAGCTGAATGGTTTCTGTTTTCCTAGGTATCTGCGTTGATTTCAACTGCTTGGCTGACAGGGGTAAAAGCTAATACCCAGCGTTTTTAATTCCTTCCACTGTGTTCAGCATGATTTAACAGTTGACAGCCACTTTGATATATCAGGAAGATTACGCTTGTGAAATATTCTTTCATTTGATAACAACAATTTCATTGCCATTTTATGGCATAGGTGTCATGTGGGAAGTTGTGGGGATATATTAGCATCATTTAGTTCTTTCTAATATGATAATTTCCCAGTAATCCTAACACCTCTGCTCTGATTCGTAGAAGGTTTCAGACACAGTCCTCTGACGACTTCTGTGGCGACAGTTTTCTACCTGTAAGTCAGTAGAAAACTTAAAAAGGAGAGAGAGTATTCAGTGATATGTAGTGAATAAAATAAAATACTTTGGCACATGACAGTTTTAAAGTCAGTTCTACCATTTACTTGCTGTGTAATGTGGAAGAAGTTTCTTACCTGCACAGAAGCTCAGTTTCTGTTAGAAAATGTAAACTGCTGCCAGAAAAAGAAGCTAAACTTCAGTTACTGAACACACATAGGCTTATTCTTGTCCCTAAAGCAAGCACGAGGAGACAGTCCAGGGCTGATGTGAATGCTCCAAAAGTCATATAAAACCTGGGCCTTTATGTCCACTGTCTTGCTTTCTTTAGCAGGCGGCTTTCATCCTTATGGCCACCTGAGGTTCATTGTGGCTCCAGTCATCATATTCACATTCTGG
>NW_007811246.1:0-972 GCF_000696425.1 Galeopterus variegatus | reverse complement strand
CCAGTGGAAAGGGGCAGGAGTCTCAGGCTGCAGCACTGTAGAGCAAGCCTCCCTCTGTCCCATGTGCATTGGAGACACACCAGCAGCTGTCAGAAGCTGTTCAGAGCCTGTCCCATTACCAAACATCTCAAGGACATGCCCTTGCCCTGCCCAGCTTGGCACCAGGGGTGTCAAGCATAGAAGCTTTTGGACCTAGACATGTCACAGCCTAGGCAATCAGGGCCACCCTCAGACCCGCACATGGAGGAAAAACAACAAACCTGGGTGACTTCTGCGAGGTTCACTCTAAACCCAGCAAAGACTGCACAGTAATCTAGTGCCTTGCACAAGGACAGCACAGTAATCTAGCACCTCACTCAAGGACACCATGAAACTAGAGCCCTCGCTCAAGGACATCACAGTAAACTACAGCCCTCACTCAAGGACACCACGAAACTAGAGCCCTCGCTCAAGGATACCACAGCAAACTAGAGCCCATGTTCAAAAAACCGAGTCAACAGACGTGCTCCTGCAGAACACACTGAGGGCCCTGGGGCACAGGCCAGGGCGAAGACGAGTGGCCAGGGGAGGAGGGTTCTGACCCGGGAGACTCGCCAGGGAGAAATCAAAGCACAGGGCAACATCAAGGCCACCCGCTCCCAACGCACAGACACATGGACAGAGGAGAGTGCACACATACCTGGCCCTCCACGAGCTTTCTCCTTCACACCTGCAGGAGAAGAACCCACGCTTAGATGCCTGCACCCTCCTCCCCAGGACACCTGCATGAGGACACCAGATGGGGAGACTCAGAGGTCCCCAGCTACCCCCCATGTTCCCTCTGCAGCCCCCACAGGCTGCAGCCCCCCAGGTTCTCTCTCACTGCTCTTTTTTTTTTTTTGGTTCAGTTCTTTATTACTATTTTTTTTTTTCCTTTTTGTCTTTTTTCGTGACCGGCAACGGATCGCAACCCTCTGTCGCGCCCGTACCGGA
>NW_007811245.1:0-972 GCF_000696425.1 Galeopterus variegatus | reverse complement strand
ATGGACTTCATGCTACTAATGGGGACAGAAGTCAGCCTCGCACCTCAACTTGTATTGTAGGGCCATTTAGGACTAGGTTGTAGCATCATTGGATAAAAATTATTTTTTTCCTTAAAATTATATTCTGGGCACTTTTCCAGGTATTATTACATGCTACCTCTCATTTTCACAACTGCTCTGCAAGGTATTATTCTCTTCATTTTACTGGTAAGAAACAGAGAGAGCACTTGATCAGGGTCATACAGTATATAATGGTAAGCTTGTTTGTATTCAGAAATGCGTGTTATTTTCATTATATCACAAAGCTTCTAACATCATCAAGTGTTAGAGCAAAACAGGGGTGTTGCCCTCACAGTTTAATCTACTCACTTTGTAAATGAAGAGGCGGAGTCAGTGAAGTGACATGCCTTAGGCCACACACTTTAGGGGCAGAGCTGGAGTTAATATAAGATACTTTAACTCTCAGGCCAGTGCTTGAGTCACTATCAAAAGTCTGTAATAGTTCCCCTCCTGCCTTTGCAGGAGCTATAGAGCAGTATTCCGGGATCAGCATAAACACCAGAAAGTAATTCTCCTTTAACGTTCCCTCTCCCATTTACTTCACCTCGATTTCCACATAGGTGAACTTTTTCTGAGGAATCCAGGGAGGCTCCCAGCTCTAACCCCACGGCCTCCTCACCACTTGTTCTTCTGAACAGTTGTCCTTATTTCTATCTATATGGGAAAGAAATTTGAGTTCCCCCAGGCACAAGCAAAAGTCCATTAAAATAATAAGAGCAGCAGGTCTTATAACTCAAGATTTGGAGAGAGATTTGTGATAGAGAGTTGAAAATCAGATAGCTTTTCTAGAATTGGAAGTTTTATTCTTCTCTGAGAACCTACTCATATGACTTCTGGAAAGCCCCATTAATTTCTCAACAAGTCACTTTCTGCTTCTAATATCTTGTTTAGGTTCTATAAAAAGATATTTTT
>NW_007811244.1:0-972 GCF_000696425.1 Galeopterus variegatus | reverse complement strand
CTTCCTTTGAATCAATCTTATTAAATATACAACCTATGCAAATTATACCAAACAATAAGAATTTGTAAATATAATGTAATCATTTATGTATCTTAAAATTTAAAAGGAATCACAGGAATTCTCCCTTGTAAAGCAGTGTCTACAGAGTAATGCTTTTCTTTAGTCTGAGATACTATAAACTTTATTGCCAAATGTCATAGTGAGTGTGTCTTAGAAGCTAGCCCTATAAAAACATGTCCAAACCTTTAGAAATAAAATGAAATAAAGTAAATAAACAGATAGTTTTTAATTTTCAGTCTTTCCTCAAAGAGGTCAAGAACTGTGGTAATCAATACATAGTAAATAATGCCTAAGATGTAGAAATGAGAGTCCGTATATCCAAAGTTTAAAAAAATTCATTGCTCTCGAATGTACTGTTTTCAAATGGAATATTATCACTTTTCAGAAATGAATCATTAAAAAAAAATTGCTTTAGGAATATGGTATTTTTAATTAATACATATTGAATAAAGTTTAAGTAGCTTACCTTTTCTGATATTTTTGTTTGACTGTGATAAAAAATTTATTTTGGATACAGGCATTCATTCATTTATTTGTTTCATGAATTTTGTATTAAGTGCTTATGATATGCCAAGCACTATTTAAAGTGCTGGAGATAGAGAAAGGAATATGTTCGAAGAAGACTTTGTCATCATGAATCTTAACCTCTAGTGATATACATAAAACAAACAAGTGGGTAAATAAATCACTAATATAACGTAACACAATGTAATAAATTCTAGGTAGGAGAGTAGCTGGGGAGTGACCGGGCTGGGAAGATGGGGCTACTATTTCAGGGAGGAAGTCAGAAAAAGACCTTCACTTGGCAAAATGCAAGCAGAATCCTGCACAATGGAAAAGAGCCAGCCACATGAAGGTCCGGGGGAGGACTGTTCCAGGAGGAGAGACCAGTTGACTAGATGCCCTAAGATG
>NW_007811243.1:0-972 GCF_000696425.1 Galeopterus variegatus | reverse complement strand
AGGGTCTTGAGTCCTAGGGAGTGGTTTGAAATGCAGGGAAGTAACCTGAAACTGGCTCCAAAGGGGATTGAGCATGTCCTATCTCACAACTGGAAACCATCATGTTAAGAAAGTCATACACAAAAAGACAACGCATGATATCACTCATATGTGGAATCTAAAAAAAAACATATTGTTTCTCATAGAAGTAGAGAGTAGAATGATGGTTACCAGAGGGTGGGGGTTGGGGGGAGGAAAACTGGTGAATTAATCAGTATAAAACTATGCTACCTGCCCTAAGTGAATCACTAAGCAGTATATGCATGTATTGAAACAACACACTGTACCCCAGAAATAAGTACAAGTAAATGTTAAAATACTTTGAATAATAAAAAATAAAATGCTGCAGTTCACTATTTGGCTACTTAACCAGTTCAGGTTTATTCTTTATAGCAATATCTCACTTTTAATACAAGTAGCCACATTGTGAGGCTAGATGATGTAGCATGATAGGAAAAGACAGAGTTCTAAATTCTTTGCTTATCTTGTGCTGATTTAAACAGAATGCTTATAATTTGAAAAGAACACATCACCTTGCCTCTATATATTTAAGAGAATAAGAAGTTTTGAGATATGTGCTTTGATGGTTCTTTTACAGAATGTGGCAGTGAACTCAAAAGTTAAACTAGTACCCAAATCTATAAACACATAATTCATGTTTGTTTAGCAATACTACTTAAAATTACTCAGTGTGTGTTGACGGTGTCAAAGCTGGTGCTCCAACCAGTTTGAGTTCTTTTCTTTAAGGGAATTCTAGCCTTACATAAGATCCAATGGCTAAATGGAATAACAGAAGTATAGATAATAGAGGAAAATTAGCCATATCTGTCACAGGAGAAAAAGGACTAAAGACCTGAGATCAATTAAAGTGGTCTCTAGAGGGATAGTTAGGGAAAGGATGAAGAGTGCAGGGGAATTTTCATTTTTACAATT
>NW_007811242.1:0-972 GCF_000696425.1 Galeopterus variegatus | reverse complement strand
CAGGAACTGCCAAAGTCCTCATAAGGATGACATACCCTGTAATAAGTTGGCTGCAACATGGACAACCAACCCTAAAATGGGTGTAGCTCTGACTACAACTTTGTCTAAATAGGGAACATATGTAGAACAAAGGAGCACTGTGTCAACGAGTCCCCTATCCAAAGAGTTGCAAAGTGTGCTAGGCCCAGTAGAAGTTGTGGAGGAAACTTTGACCCAACCGTTACCCATGGAAGTGGAGGCTACACCTTTCCATGAGGGACAGGGACCTATCACAGAGCAAGCTTGGTATATAGATGGCTCTAGCGTGGGACCTTCAGCATCTGGACAGCTATAGCTGTCCAGCCCTTAACAGATACCATGTGGTATGAAAACAGCACAGGGCAAAGCAGTCAATGGGCTGAATTGAGAGCAGTATGAATGGTAATAAAAAATGTACCTGGACCATTAACCATCTGTACTGATAGCTGGGCTGTGTACAAAGCTCTAACCCTTTGGATCTCTACTTGGAAGTATCGACATGGATGGTAGGCCACTGACCCCTGTGGGGACAAACCATGTGGCAAGAGTTATGGGAATTGGGGATTGAGAAAGAAGTAACTCTTTTCCATGTCACAGGACACTTCCCCTTAGCCAGTCTAGGAAATGATGAAGCTGATGCCTTGGCTAAGGTAAGATGTCTGTAGAGAGTCCCAGCTACTGATGTAGCCCAGTGGTTACATTGACGAATGAAGCATGCTGGCAGCAAAAACACATTGATGGTGGCTCAAAGATGGGCCTTGCCTATAAAATGGGAAGATGTAGTGAATGCCTGTCATGCTTGTCCAGTATGTGCTCAAGAGGGTCCACACCCCCGGCAGGTGCCCCATACAGATGGGTAAATAACTCAAGGAAGGATGCCCCTGACTCAATGACAAGTGGACTTTGTCATACCACTGCCAAGGTCAGAGAATTTCAGATACATCTTCACAGCTG
>NW_007811241.1:0-972 GCF_000696425.1 Galeopterus variegatus | reverse complement strand
TTCCCTCCCCCCTCTGTGGCCAGGCGCGCCTAAGACCCCGGTCCCATGCAGGGCCGGCCCTTCTGCAGCTACACTGCCCACCCGCTTCGGTCCTTCCCTGATCTGGGGCTCATAGTGTGAGGCTGGGGAGGGCCAAGCTGGCAGGAAAGGCCCGGGAGGACAGGGGCGAGCATTTGGCAAAGGCCTCCTTCCCAGCCTCACCCAGGTTTGGTGCATCCAACTACCCCAATGCCACACTTGGTCTCTAGGAGGAGGTGCCATGATAGTACAGCCCAGATTGGGGCTTTAGAAGCCTTGGGCTGTTTTCAAACCCAAAGTTCCCAAACTGGGGAATCTTGCTCCAAGGAACCACCCCCCACTCTCAAGGAGCCAGACGGAGACCAAGGTAAGAGGCTGCTAGGTCTGGAAAATGTGGAGGCAAAGGCTGGTGTCAGGACTTGAGAGACTGGGCTCAAGCTGGCCCTTGTTAAAGAGCCACAGCTGGTCTTGGGGTGGCCCAGATCAACCCCAACTCCATGCTGCAGATGGCACTCCAAAACTGCTGCTACCCCCAGCAAGAACGGACTCCAGCAACCAGCCCCACTTTGGAGACTTAGCTATCTAGAGCTGGACAATGCCCCTCAGAAGTCCCCCCAGGTCCAGGGCTCAAACAGGTAATAGCTCAGAAAGACAACCTTTTCTCTCAGAGGCAAGCAGTGCCCTGATTTGCTCTTGGAAAGCCACTTCGCAGAAATTCAGAGGCTGCCAACTTCCTTCCTGAGAGGACTGCTGAATTTCCAGTGACAAACTTGCTCTATAACTCTGGGCAGCTTTGCCCAGCAGAAAGTGGTGTGGGAAGAGATCATATTTGCCCCCATAGAATGACAGATGGGTGGAAGTAGCAGAGAGATGGACATGAGGCTGGACCTGCCAAAGGTCCCCTTGCTGCAACCTGGGGAACCTGGCTAAACACCCAGTCTTTGGCTCCAACAA
>NW_007811240.1:0-972 GCF_000696425.1 Galeopterus variegatus | reverse complement strand
TAAAAGTGTGTGGAGGAAGCAAGGTGGGACCAGTAAGAATTCCACCTGAATAAGGTGCAGGGAATAGGGAGCAGGTGACCCTGGATTTAAAAATGAACTTTGAGCATTTCAGAACAAGAGGTTGAGGATGTGCCACAAGTAATGAGAGCCCTCCTCTCGGGTGGCAGTCACCCACCTCTGAACAGCACTGATGGGGACAGCAGGAGATATACAGGAAGAACCCGCTGACGATAGACGTTAGTCAAGCTGGGTCAGACCAAGCACATGGGGCATCTGTTGAACGTGACAGAATATCCATCAGTTTTTCGTATGGAGGAATGGACTCTCAGGAGCCCTCTCTGGAGTGTTTGTAGTTCACTCACCAATTATGGTTCTGCCAGTTATTGAGTGTGATATTATCTTAGTCCAAGTTTCCCTAGCACACAACTCCTAAAATCCTTGGAATCTCCAAAGTGATGTGCCTTTTTTGTATGCTAATGAGCTGATCTTTGGCTGGGCCTCCCACATAGCTTCAGGATGGGGCTGGTTGCCAGGGGAACCAACCTTGTAATTAGAGGTTTGGAACTTTCAGTCTCACCCCTCTGGAGGTTGAGTTGATCACCAGTGTCGGAAGATTTCATCAATGCCTATGTAATAAACTTCCATATAAACCTAAAAGGAGAGCTTCCAAATAGTTGGACAGGTAAAGGTGCCTGCAGGGTGGCGGTCCCGGGGAGGGCACGGAAGCTCCACACTCCTTCCCCCTTACCTCACCCTGTGCATCTCTTCCATCTGGCTGTTCACCTGTATCCTTTATAATAAACTGGTAACATCCTTTGTAATAAACTGATAAACGTGTTTCGCTGAGTTCTGTGAGCGGCTCTAGTTAATTAATCAAACCTGAGGAGGAGGCCATGGGAACCCCAACTTAGAGCCAGTTGATCAGAATTCTAGGTGACAGCCAACTGCTCACAATTGGCTTCTGAAGTGGGG
>NW_007811239.1:0-972 GCF_000696425.1 Galeopterus variegatus | reverse complement strand
GCTACCGGGCTGGCCCAGGAATGAGCAGTTCTGATGACGCCTATCTGTATGTACATTTGTAAATGACCTCCGAGCTGCTGAAGCACTCACCCCAGCATCAGAGAACTTTATGAACCAGTTTTTACTGATTTTGCTACAAATGACCCAAAGACACCACCACATTTTAGAGAAAAAATGTCCTTTCAAGGTCTGCCAGTCCATTTCAGACCCTCCTTTTTCCACAGCATCTGTGTGTGGTCAGTGATACAGCATTGAGGGATAAAATAGGGCCCTGATGGTCCAGAAGGAAGCTTTGTGGCTTCATTTCAAACATACAAGAGGATGGAGAGATTTCCATTATAGATCCATATCGAGCTTGTCCTTGGAGAACTGACGATAATTCACGAATGCCTAAATGCATCCTGAAATCCTCTCATGCTGGTCTGCTGCTTGCATTAGTATCGATTCCCTCTTCCCTTACCTAAGACAGGACACCCTGACTAGAAACATGAGTCTCCACCATGCAGGAGGAGCACTACGGGCTTTTGACATCCCTTCACTCTCAGATAAGAGAGGCAGCTTCTGGAAGCACCAACTCCACCTCGAAGCAGATGGAAAGACTATTCCCATCACAGGAGCACTGTAGTCCTGACCACTGTAAAATGGGATATCCTAAGGCTTTTGGTTCCTCTGCCAAAATCTGCTATCTAGCACTAGGATGCTCCCAGGGAAGGGAGAAAAAAACACACACCCACTTCAGAGTTCTCAGAGACCCAACACACCTGGGAACAGGGCGAAGGAATTGTTTCACTGCACAGAGCATCCCACAGTAAAATCCCCACGAGAATGATGGGTTTCTCTCCTTGGCAGTGAATGAATGTGGAATATACTAAAAAGCATATGTACTTCACAGGGCTTGGTTTTCCAAAGCTTTGCACTTTCAAATATTGACCTTGCAAGGACAGGAAATTTTCCTCAGGCTATAAGTCTCTG
>NW_007811238.1:0-972 GCF_000696425.1 Galeopterus variegatus | reverse complement strand
CTTTTTGTCTTTTTTTGTGTCCGGCAACGGATCGCAACCCTCAGTGTCGCGCCCGTACCGGACCGGGACCGGCAACGGGATCGCAACCCTCGGTGTTGCTCCCACACCTCGCTCAGCCAGTGAGCGGGAACCGGTCTGTATGTGGGATCCGAACCCTCGGCGGGAGCGCCACCGCACTCTCAAGCGGCAGACTGTAGCAGTGCGCCACCGGGCCGGCCCCGTAATGATCAAATCAGGATAGTTAGCATACTCATCATTACAAAACATACTCATTCTCTGTTTCAAGTAGATTTTTAAAAATATTTTATTTAGCTTGTTTTCATTGTTCTTGCCTAGAGCCTTGTCTAACCCACTGTGGCTGAAACAAAAATTTACATCTGGTTTTAAAATTCTTCCATAGTCACTAATGTGTTTTTTTCTTTCAAAAAGTTAATCCTTCTGGGCAAGCAGGATGAAAAGCAGTGCTCCCCAGTACACAGATGTGGAAACTGAGACGCAGTAGAAGTAAATGATCTTCCCAATTTGGGCAGCCAGACCATTTTCTAGTTCAACCCTTTTCTCCTTGTGTGGCCTTTCTTTCTTTCTTCTCATTAAATCTAGTCAGTCTCTTTCACATCATTTCCAAGAGAATAAACTATCGTTTATTTTATTTACGGAGAACCCATGATGTATTGATTGGTCCTATGCAAAGCTATCTGTTTTAGCCTACTCCATACCCCTTCAAGTTTTCTGAGGTTTTTCAAGAGTATAAACTAAAGAAGATATTGATAAGTCATAAAGTCAGGCATGAAACTCATGTCTGTCTGACTCCAAACTTTTTTTTTTTTACAGTTCCCAAAACTGAAAATATCCTTTTTGTGAACTACAAGTTGTCAATATGCAAGGGACTCAGGGGTTATGTTTGGGGACTTTGCATTTAGCCTATTAATTACCTGACCAAGTCCTAGTATCTCAGTACCAATAGACATCTCT
>NW_007811237.1:0-972 GCF_000696425.1 Galeopterus variegatus | reverse complement strand
TTCTTGGCCTTACTAGGGACCATCCATTTTTCCTTATCTAAACGCCCAGAGTGACTTTTACATAATTGTTATAATGTTTTTTCACATCTGCCCACACTAAACTTTGTATCTCTAGACAGAAGTCGTGACCACGGTACCTTAAACTCCTGTCACAGTATACCTGGCATCAAAATAACAACAACAATGATGATAATAACCATTGTCCAGTGCTTACCAGGCAACATACTAAGACTTTAACATGCGTTATTTTCTTTAATCTGCAAAACAACACCGAGAACTTGGTACTCTTTTAGTCCCATTTTACAGATGGGAAAACTGAGGTTCAGAGCAGGTAAGTGGCCCAAGTCATCACCGTTAATAAGTGGGAAATTTGGGATTTGGACCCAGGGGAGGTCTAGAGTTTAACCACTGCCTGTTCTGAACGTTTATTGAATCAGCAGATGAATTTGCAGGTCACATACTTGAACTGGGAATTTTAATGAAAAGATGCTATTTTGTCATTCCAATAATTTAACTGATTCTTTCCCCACCTGAGATGGAAAGGATGTAATTTGTCCACATTCTTAAAAAGGCTTCCTAGAAGAGGACACAATTAAAGGTCTTTATTCTCTTTGGTCCCCAGCTTCAAATAAAACAAAACTCTTTTTTCCTGGTGCTATTTTACAACCTGTCGCCTTTTCTTCTCTGTCTCTTCATGGTTTCTTTTCTTGCCATTAGGGTGTAAACTTCATCTTTCCCAGCAAAATGTATGTGCCAGACGTTCTTTCCAAGCCCTCGCCAGCAGCCTCCTGACCTCCATTTCTGCTGAGCAACTTGCACAGAAACCAGGAATGGGACTTAGGATCTTTTCAACGTTCCAGACACAAACAGAATGCCCAGGTATATGAGAAGAAAATGAACTTTCAGGGTTCTTCCTTCTCTACTTCTCATGAGCTGCAGGGAAGCTGTCCCCGCTGGCAGGGGGCATTGGAG
>NW_007811236.1:0-972 GCF_000696425.1 Galeopterus variegatus | reverse complement strand
TGAAAACCATCAACACGTTGAGCAGGTAGGACCACCTAAATTAAACTCTTTTTAGGAGTCTCAGAGGCAGGTTGACAATCGCTATTGCTGAGCTGAGCTTCTCAAGGACTCATGGAGGCAGGGCAGGAATAAAACAAGGAGCATAAGGTAGTAGGGAATCTGAAGATGGGTCTGGGCCCCCTGCAGTGGTTAAAATTTAATTTATGTGTCCAAATATATTTAACACGTCAATGGACACTTTCCTTAAATTATCTCTAAGCCATCGTTAAAATACTAAATTTATAATATGGATTTCTATGTACTGTGGGGAATAAGAGCCTGTGCTACACTTAGGGAGAAGGAGAAAAGTGGAGGGAAAATTACCTTCTCAAGATCAGAGTGGAATAATTAAGCTACCATAATTAGGAGAAGGTCTGTCCCTGACACAATAGGCAATGCCCAGGGAAACTTTCAAAACCAGTCAGAAAATACTGTGCTGGCACTACTTCCCAGCACAGGAGAATTTGTGCCATAATAATTTGAATTTTATGTGGATCTTGGAACAGGACAGTATTTGAAATCAGGAGGCCGACTGTCTGGGTTTAAGTTCCACTCTTCAACTTACTAGCTATGTTATCTTGTATGAGTCACTTAAACCATCTGTGCCTTGGTTTCCTCGTCTTTAAATAAGGATAATAATTGTACCTATTTCACAGAAATGATATGATGACTAAGTGAATTGAGTATATACAGGGCATGAAAAAGTTCCTAGTACCTAATAAGTGCTATGTAAGCATTAGATATGATCATCATTATTAGTATGAATATTGCTATTGATGCAGTTATGTAACTCCTAGCATCGAAGAGGCTGAGTAAATGTGTACATCGGGGAAGGAGGCTGATAGAGTTCATAAACTGGTTCTATATCTGTCAGATGGAAATGGAAATATGCGAATTTAGCATTCAATCTACTTTCAGCATGAAAAACATAAA
>NW_007811235.1:0-973 GCF_000696425.1 Galeopterus variegatus | reverse complement strand
CTCGCTCAGCCAGTGAGCGGGAACCAGTCTGTATGTGGGATCCGAACCCTCGGGCGGGAGCGCCGCTGCGCTTCCCAAGCGGTGCACTTATCCAGTGTGCCACCGGACCGGCCCCATTAGCTTGCATTTCTGACTTTGATGCTGTTTCTGGCTTTTGGGACTTAACAATAACTACAAAAACTATATAAGAAAATGATTTCACTTATTTAGGGGTTACATATGTCAGTAGTAAGCCCAGCATGCATATTTTCTCCCTTAAAATGTATACAATGTTATTACTAGCACTGTATACATAGCATTGCATTTCTAATAGCTAGAAATAGCTATTACTCCCCTTCAGATGTACTAATTTAGATATACGAAGATATAGAAACATTCTTAGAAAGGTCAAGCTTCGTCCAGCAAGTTGTGAGAGCACTGAAACTTGAACTCATGGTTGTTTTAAACACACCCTCCAAAGGTGGGCTTTTAATCTCTAAGCTGGGACTCTGCAGAGAGGATGTTGGCTCACATACAAGGGAGTGAAATGGATATTACGCAGATAATATCTCTAGTTTTTTTATTAGAAAGCATCTCTGATTTGCAGACTTTGGTTCTCTAATTGTTACTAATTCTGATTCTTGGTGGCTTACCTCATAGCGGGTCTCTGCACAGTGAAGTGGAAGTCATGTCGAGATGCAACCCAGAGGGGCTGGCGGGTTAGCTCAGTTGATTAGAGGGTAGTGCTGATAACACCAAGGTCCAGGGTTCGATCCCTGTGCCACCCTGCTGCCAAAACCCCCCAAACAACAATAACAACAAAACAAACAAACAAAAAAGAGATGCAATCCAGGCCATCCCTTGGGCTTTTTGGGCTCTAGCTTGGTTCTGACCAGCTGGCACGCCTCAGGCTGGATGCTGCCCAAGTCAGAGCACTCATCTCCAGTGACATGGTTTCCTTTTCACTCTCTGGATGTTTTAGTACATAACAAAG
>NW_007811234.1:0-973 GCF_000696425.1 Galeopterus variegatus | reverse complement strand
TATGGTATTTGTTTTTCTATGCCTGGCTTACTTTACATAATGATTTCTAATTCCATCCATGTTGCAGCAAATGATAGGATATAATTTTTTTTCTAGCTGAATAGTATTCCACTGTGTATATATACCACAGTTTTTTATCTGCTCATCTGTTGATGGCCATTTAGATTGATTCCATCTCTTGTCTGTTGTCACACAGTGATTAATACTGTTTTGTCATGTATTTAATATCCATCTCTGGTATTATGAGCAGTTAGAAATAAAGTTATTGAAACCATCAAGATCAGAAAGTTAAAAGGTCACCTATGAAGTTCAGGGAGTTGAAACACTGGCATATCAAGAAATGAGTTAAAGTTCATATATATTTCTGTATTTCTACATCCTCTGATCTTTCTTTGTATTTCACTTTGAAAAGAAATTCTTTTATTTTTTCATTCTGTTCTCAGTATCTTGATTTCTACATCATAAAGATCTTCACCAAAAAGTTTGTTCTATGGTTACTTTTCTCTAAAGACACTTCACTTTTCTTTTTTTCGCATCCAAGAGATTGCTCTGGCACAGTTGACTTGAAAAGGTAAGAAGGTAGAAATGAACAGTCTCTCAATTTCCTTTGTCATATACCTTTCAAATGTATTAACTTTGTGGCAAATTGCTCAAGGTAATTTTTTAAACATGTCTTGGTGTTTGAAAAGTTCTTTGTTTCCACCTCCTTCTCAGTTTGAGGAGGAACCAGAGGCACTCAGTTCTGGGGTTTTCAAGGGAGAATCGAGGTTTTTGATTTGTAAAACTATTCACTGCCTATGATGGTTAGGACCTTCGCACAGTGACATAGCTGTTTAACAGTCTCTGTTGCTCCCATCGGTGGGTCGTTCTCACGAAGAGGAAGCTTTTACCTCTTGCAACTCGGACCTCATGCTGGTCCCAGGCCCTGAGTCTGTGTGGAATGATGTTACTAGGAGGTCCACAGTTCTCCTAG
>NW_007811233.1:0-973 GCF_000696425.1 Galeopterus variegatus | reverse complement strand
AAGCCAGAAACCTAGGCATGTGTGATCCTCAACACTTTCCTTTTTCTCTCTCTTAGCAAACGAGTAGCCAGATCCTATGAATTCTTCTGCCTTGAATACATCCCTTCCGGTTTTTCAAATCTCACCACCTTTGTGGCTCTCATCAATTATAACCTCAAATATTTCAATAATCAGTCCCTTTTTCTCCTGTCTCCATCCTCCCAATTCATACATGTCATCTGAATCATCACTCTAGAATAAAAACATGATGCCTCCACCCTATTTACAAGCCTTAAAGATTGTCCCAGTAGCCACACGATAAAGTCCAAACTCCTTAACACAGATTTTCAAATCGTTCATGAACCAACTTTTGTCTACATTTCCATCCTGATTTCCTTCATCTTCCTTCACTCCACCCTCCATGCCCTCCAGCCATGCCAAATTACCTGTAGTTCCTTGATCAAGACATGACTTTTCCTTGACTCCTTTACTGTATGTGTGCCTGAAATGTCCTCTTTCTCATCTATCTGGAAAACTCCTCTGAATTCTTCCTGACTTTCCCAGAAAAGCCTTTTCTGAGCAGAGCTATGTAAGTCATTTTTTTTTTGGTAGCCTCAAAACACTATAGGTACACATCTATTTTAGCTCTTTTCAACTTCTTGCAAATATCTCTTGTATACTTGTCTTCCCTCATTAGAAAACAAGTGCTCAAAGGTGTGACAGTATGAGCTTTTCATATAGGAGAGCTTAGTTCTTAGTGGGTCCTCAATATTTATTAAATAAATTAATGAATTAATGACGACTAGTTAAGGATTGTTTATGAAGGTAACTGTCAGGCATACCCCATCAATCTAATCATAGTGATGTTTTAATTTTTCGTGTTCCTTATAACACAATACTGCAACATGGAACTCAACATCAGTAGTTGTAGGGATAAGTGGTGTTGGCTGAATTTGGTTTGGATTTGTGTTTTGTTTTATCCGTGTAGTAGTGT
>NW_007811232.1:0-973 GCF_000696425.1 Galeopterus variegatus | reverse complement strand
ACTTCAGGGAGCAGCGAGAAACCCAGAGGCATGTCCTGAAACCTGAACCCAGGGAAACTGAGCACCTCATATATCATTACCAGTTTTATTATTCTGAATTTGAGGCCTGAATTTAGGAAAGACAACACCCAGAATGGTTAAAGGAGACAAAGTATAAGTCATAAATACCTAAAGATGGAACAGTTTGCTGCAAAACTTTAAAAACACAACAATAAACAACAATGGTTTATTGAAAAATAACTGATTTTTCAATAGCAATGATTCAAAAACTGATTTAAGACTATGTCAAGAAGCACCAAGAGTTAACCTAATAATTTAGTGACTCCTACTAATCTATGTATGAAATAAATTATTCATTTTATAGAAAAAAGATCCAAATTCTAATTTTACTCTTTTTGTATGTTATTTATATAGCAATTTGTAGTAAAGGACTTACTGATATATCATTACATGTATGAATTTTATCATATATACAAAGATACATAAAGGTCAGTATTAATTTAAAGCCTTTATAGTTTTTTTTTTTTTTTCCCTTTTTTGTCTTTTTTCGTGACTGGCAATGGATCGCAACCCTCAGTGTCGCGCCCGTACTGGACCGGGACCGGCAACGGGATCGCAACCCTCGGTGTTGCGCCTGCACCTCGCTCAGCCAGTGAGCGGCCGGTCTGTATATGGGATCCGAACCCTCGGCGCCACCAGGCCGGCCCAAAGCCTTTATAGTTTTTTTTTTTTTTTCCCTTTTTTGTCTTTTTTCGTGACTGGCAATGGATCGCAACCCTCAGTGTCGCGCCCGTACTGGACCGGGACCGGCAACGGGATCGCAACCCTCGGTGTTGCGCCTGCACCTCGCTCAGCCAGTGAGCGGCCGGTCTGTATATGGGATCCGAACCCTCGGCGCCACCAGGCCGGCCCAAAGCCTTTATAGTTTTAAAATACAATTAACAGCAATATAATAAATAAAACAATGTATATA
>NW_007811231.1:0-973 GCF_000696425.1 Galeopterus variegatus | reverse complement strand
TTTCTCTGCCTGACTCGTTTCACTCAATATTATTCTCTCAAGGTCCATCCATGTTGTTTAAAAATAGCATAATTTTGAAGGGAAGCCATGATAGGAGGCTTCTAATCTTGTTCCTGATATAAATAATTCTAAAGTTTCATCACTTTAGATTAAGGAAGAAGGAAGCTGAAGGAAGTTCCATTCTATGTTTATAGTGCTCTTACTATGCAAAGTGTTTTTATTATGAATGATAGCTTTTATTATTTTATTATGTGCTTTTATTATGAATATTTAACTAAATAAATATTTCCCTCCATTTATTGGTGAATACATAGGTTGAGATATTATATGTCTTATCTCCTCTATTTTGCTAATACAGTAAATGATATTAGACATTCTGATTTGAGTTATCTTAAGAATCCTTGGGATAAACCCTACTTGGTTAAAATGTATTTTTATGTATTTCTGAATTTAGTTTCTTAGTATCTTTGTACCTATGTTCACAAATGAATTGGCTTATAACTTCTTTTTCTTGGGCTGTACTTGCCTGGCTTTGGCATGAAGTTTATTGTAAATTCATAAAATGAACTAGATAGCTTTTCTCATTTTTCTTTTATTTGAAACAAATTTATGAGACAGAGATTACCCATTTCCTGAAAGTTTGGTCAAAGTCATCTCTAAAGTTATCTGGGTCTGGCTCCTTTAGGATAAGGAGACTTTTAATTTCTTTAATGTGTTTTTGGTTTATTAGGTTTTATCTTTCTTCTTGAGTTAGTTTGGGAAAACTATCCTTTTTATTTAAGTTTTGGCCTAAGTTTATCCATGGTATCTTTTACAAGTTTTGAAATCCATATTTCTTTTTTGACTTTTTTTTTTTCCTAAATGCAATTTTAACTTATATTTTTAGAAAAGGACACATAGATCCCCGGTACAAGGGGGTCTTCAAAAAGCTCATGGAAAGATTTCATATTATCTTCTAATTCTATTTTTCCAT
>NW_007811230.1:0-973 GCF_000696425.1 Galeopterus variegatus | reverse complement strand
GTGGGAGCGCCGCCATGCTCCCAAGCGGCGCACTGTAGCAGTGCACCACCGGGCCGGCCCCAGACTGCCTGGTTTCTGATAACTGTTTTGTGACCTTGACAAAGTCAGCACTTCAGTTTCCTTATTTCTAAAATGACGATAGTAATGTTCCTGTCTCGTAGTGTTGACATGAGGATTAAATGAAATAGTGTATGTATAGGGCTTATGTTAGGCATATGAGTGTTCAGTAAGTAAATGGTAGTTATTATTACAGTTGGCCTTCCATATCCACAGACTCCGCATCCACTGATTCAACCAACCTTAGATTAAAAATATTTGGAAAAAAAAAAAAACAATACATCAGGAGGGGCTGGCTGGATAGCTCAGTTGGTTAGAATGTGGCCTTGTAACACCACGGCCAAAAGGTTCAGTTCCTGGGCCAATGGTTTGGTTCCCTGTACCGGCCAACAGCCAGAAAAAAAAAAAAAGAAAAAGGAAATCACATTGTTGGGCTGGCCAGTTAGCTCAGTCAGTTAGAGCACAGCCTTGTAACACCAAGGTCAGGGGTTTGGATCATCATACTGGCCAGCGCAAAAAAGTAAAAATAATAATAATGATAATAATAATACAAATTAAAAAATAAAGTATAACAACTATTTACTTAGTACTTACTTTGTGTTAGCTATTATAAGTTATGCAAATACTATGCCATTTTATATAAGGGACTGAAGCAGCCGTGAATTTTTGTATTGGCAGTGAGTCCTGGAACCAATCCCCGTTGGATACTGAGGGGTGACTGTATTTATATAAGAACAATATAGCTCACGGATTATGATCTTTATTTTCATAAGCTGCTTGAGGACAGTTGATGTGGCTTCTCATTCTGTCTCAGAGCCCTAAGGCCTGGCTCTTTGTCAAAAAATAAAATGTTAGGGTGGGGCCGGCCCGGTGGCGCACTGGATAGTGCGCCGCTTGGGAAGCGCGGTGGCGCTCC
>NW_007811229.1:0-973 GCF_000696425.1 Galeopterus variegatus | reverse complement strand
CCAGCAGTTCCACTTATGGGTATATGTGCAAAAATTGAAAGCAGGGACTTGGATAGATATTTGTACAGCAATGTTCATAGTAGCATTATTCACAATAGCCAAAAGATGGTGTATTAGTCAGGGGTCAAGTTTCTTCAGAGAAACAGAACCAATACAATATATATTTATATATATACATATACATGCACACACACAAACACACGAGGGTATTTCAAAAAGTTCATAAAAGATTCAAACTATCTTTTAATTCTATTTTTCCACAAACTTTCTGAGGTACCCTCGTGTGTGTATGTGTATACATACAGAGACAGAGAGAGATTGCTTGCTTGCTTGATGGATTGATTGACTGACTGGTTTTAGGAACTGGCTCACACAACTGTGGAAGTTGGCAAGACCAAAAAATCTGCAGGGTAGGAAGGCAGGTTGGAGACCCAGTGATGAGCTGATCTTGGAGTCTCAAGTCCAAAAGCCGTCTGGAGACAGAATTCTCTCTTTTTCAGTGGAAGTCAGTCTTTTCCCATTGAGGCCTTCCACTGATTGGATGAGGCCCACCCGCACTATGGAGGGCATACTCAAAGTGTACTGATTTAAATGTTAATCTCATCTAAAAAATACCTTCACAGAAACATTTAGAATAATGCTTGACCACATATCTGGGTACTGTGACCCAGCCACCTTGATACATAAAGTTAACCATCAAAGACGGAAACAATCCAAATCCCTTCATCACAGATGAATAGATAATAGTATATACATACAATGAAATATACTAAGCCTTAAAAAGGAAGTAAATTCTAACACATGCTATAACATGTATGAATCTTGCAGTCATTATGTTAAATAAAATAAACCAGACATAAAAAGAAAAGTACTGTATAATTCCACTCATATGAGGTACTTAGAGTAGTCAAATCTATAGAGGCGGAAAGTAGGATGGTAGTATCCAGATGCAGAGTGGGGAGGAGATATGGGG
>NW_007811228.1:0-973 GCF_000696425.1 Galeopterus variegatus | reverse complement strand
TGACAATTAGCTTTGTATCTCATGAATATTCTTAACTAAAAAAAAGATAAGCAAACCATAAAACTAAGAAATGAACTAGAAAAAATAATTTAACCCCCCCTCTCATGTTCAAATTTAATTGCTATTGTAACAGTATTAAGAGGTGGGGCTTTCAGAGGTGATCAGGTGGTATGGGGCCTGCCCTTATGAATGGATTAATGCCATGTTGCAGGAGTGGATTAGTTATCCTGGGAGTAAACTCCTCACAGAAGAATAGTTTGATTTCCATTTTCTCTCTGTCTCTTTCTCACAGGTCCTCATACCATGTGATGCCTTCTGTCATATTATGATGTAGCAGGGAGGCCGTCACCATGTGGCCCTTCGATCTTGGACTTCCCAGTCTCCAGAAGAGTAAGCCAGATAAATCCCTTCTTTATAAATTACCCAGTCTGTAGTACTCTGTTTTAGCAGCAGAAAATGAACTAAGACAACCACTGTGGCTACAGCATGAAGAAAAGATTGGAGAGATTATTGCAACAGTTCTGGGGGGACTGAGGTGTTGACAGGAAGACAGAGAGTAGTGGATCTGAGAGAAATTAGGCAGGTAAGACCTATAGGGCACATTATCAATTGGATTGCAATGAAGGGGGGTGAGAAAAAGGGAGGGGTTGGACATGGTTCTTGGATTTCAGGCTTGCATGACTGAGTAGAAAGTGGTACTGTTCATTAAGATGGGAAACACGAGAAGAGAAGCAATTTGCAGGAGCAGATTGTGTGTTCATTCTAATTTGTGAAGTATGTTTGACACTTCCAGTATATCTATGGAGTTCAGAGTAAATACCTGTGCTGGCAATTTAAATTTGAGAGAAACACCAAGAAATATTTACTGTAGAATTCATCAAAATGTGGCTTGGAACACCTTCATCAGAAGACCCTGCCTATGTTGACTGTATCTCTATGGTTTTCATATCTTCGTGTTTATCTGATTCCTCTG
>NW_007811227.1:0-973 GCF_000696425.1 Galeopterus variegatus | reverse complement strand
CAAAGAATAATTATGATTTATAATAATGAATATGCTAATAATGATTTAATCATTGCCTTATCATATACAAGTAATGATAGTCAACACTGTACCCCCAAAATATGTATAATCAATTATGTTTTAATAAACAACAATAAAACATCCCAGGAGAACCAGACACTTATCCTAAGGAGACACAAAGACCTACTGATACTCTCCCTCATAGGCAGCAATTCTGTGTTAAAAAGGTTAGAAAGAGGAAACTGAACTCCTGGACTGATATGTAGAAGACTATTCAGGAAGGGCAGTGTTAGCAGGCTTCTCCCCTATGGGGTATTCAGCAGTGGGTGAGCAGAGCATGTGCGGGGACAATTGCTTCTTCTGTACGAAGGAGAACCTTATGCAGAATGGTGTGGAATTCACCAGAAGCTCTTTTATTTCAAACGTTTATCAGGATCCAGCTTTATAAATAAGCCTAAACAAACAAAGTAACAGAAGATGATTATAAGTCCACTGACTACAATCTGGTGGGACCACTCTAAGTAGAAAGACATACACAAAAGAAGGTGTTTAGATTCATATTTGTACCTTCAGTCTATCTGCCCATTTCATTTTTCAGCCAAATTAAGAATCAACTTTTGACTATCACAATACTGTATTACCTCCCTCTGGGTAACCAGGTCCTCTACCACTTGGCCATTTCATGGTTCATTACCACTTCTATTAGAAATGGGGAAATGAAGGGGCCGGCCTGTGGCTCACTGGGGAGAGTGCGGTGCTGATAACACCAAGGCCACGGGTTCGGATCCCATATAGGGATGGCTGGTTAGCTCACTGGGTGAGCGTGGTGCTGACAACACCATGTCAAGGGTTAAGATCCCCTTACTGTTCATCTTTTTTAAAAAAAAGAAACAGGGAAATGAAAAAATCAGTAAAATTACAACTGAGCCATCTGGTACTTTTATGATATTGAAAGGTTTAAGAGAGACAGGAA
>NW_007811226.1:0-973 GCF_000696425.1 Galeopterus variegatus | reverse complement strand
TTATGGCAGAGTAGAATTCCATGGTGTATATATACCACAGTTTCCTTATCCAATCATCCATAAATGGACATTTAGGTTGGTTCCATGTCTTGGCTATTGTAAACAGAGCTCGTGTAGTTTTAAATTTAGCTTTCCTTTAGAAAATTCAGGTTTATGTTTCCTTTCCTGTACCATCTCTTTATTTTCATTAGTTTGACAATTGAATCAATACTCTCCCTCTTAGTTTTGGGGGGACCTAAGATTGATTTATATTCAAACATTCTTTCCATAGTATAAACATCCTTTGGAAATTATCAATTTTTATGTCTGGGAGACATCCCTCTGGGACACTCGGTCTTCCCCAGTTTGGGCTGGTGTTTGTCAGGCTCCCTATACACCTGCTGTCCCTCAGTCACCTTTGCCATCACATGGCAATTCCCTTCACCTATCCCCTGTACTGAATTCCTTATTTCTTAGATATCACATCTTGCTTGTTTTTTATTTGCTCACTCCTGTTGCTGGAGCATTTCCTTCAATAGACTCCTTAGAAAAAATACTTGGCAGGTAAATTTTCAAGTACTCACATCTAAACATGTCTTTAGACTTATTTCATAGTTTAGCTGTAGAGAATTCTAAGTTGGAAATTATAATTCCTTGGAATTTTTGAAGGCATTGCTATGTTCCCTTCTGTCTTATAGTGTTGATGTTGAGAAATGTGATTTCTGATCTTCTGTGACCTTTTTTTCTATCTAGAAATTATTTAGAATCTTTTCTTCAAGGGTTTTAAAACTTGAGGATAATATGCTTTGATGTTGTCCTTTTATTTTTTTAGGTCATTATGTTAGGTACACATTGAGCCATTTAATCAAGAAACTCATGTTCATTAGTTCTGGGAATTTTCCTTTTAATTTTTTTATTTATTCATTTATTTTATAATTCTTCCTCTGTTTTCTCTCCTCTCTTTCTGCTACTTCTATTAGTTAAACACAGAAGA
>NW_007811225.1:0-973 GCF_000696425.1 Galeopterus variegatus | reverse complement strand
CAGCTCGCTGCCACAGTAGCAGCCAAAGCCACCATGCAGGTGGCCCACCAGACACTCAACATTGACACAAGGAGAGTCACTAGTGGACACCAGAAAAAGTAGAGGAAGTCTCTCTCCTCTAAGCCCACGCCAGAGTAACAGAAGAAGCAATGCTCTACCAGATGACCAAACATCAATGTAGAGATACTAAAATACAAAAATACAAAAAAAATGATACCACCAAAAAAAATACAATCATTCTCTAATACCAGACCCTATACAGCAGGAAAATCCTTGAAATGATGGAAAAGAAATTCTGAGCAACAATCTTAAGGAAACGCAGTAATACACGAGAAGACTCAACTAGACAACATAATGAAACAAGAGAAAAAATCCAGGATATGAAGGAGGAAGTTTATAAAGAGATTAATACCTTAAAAAAGAATGCAGCAGAACTCATGGAACTGAAACAGTCACTCAATAAAATAGAAAACACAACTGATAGCTTAAGCAGCAGGTTAGATGAAGCAGAAGAAAGAATTTCTGATCTTGAAGATAGTCTTTCCAAAATAACACAGGCAGACAAAAAAAGGAAAAAAGAACTTTAAAAAGTGAAGAAAATCTAAGAGGCTAGCAGACATTCTTAAGCACAAAAACATTCTAATCATGGGTGTTCTGGAAAGGGAGGAGAGAGGAAAATGCAATGAAAAACTAATCAATGAAATAATGATGGAAAACTTCCCAGGTATAGAGAGAGACATGAAACTTCACATCCAGCAGGCTCAAAAATCCCCAAATAGATTCAACCAAAAAAAAATCCTCTGTAAGACACATTATAGTCAAATTGGCAAAACTCAAAGACAAAAAGACAATCCTAAAAGCAGCAAGAGAAGAGCATCAAGTCACATATAAGGGGGCCCTTATCAGACTAACAGCAGACTTCTCAACAGAAACTCTACATGCCAGAAGAAAACGGAATGATATATTCAAAAAT
>NW_007811224.1:0-973 GCF_000696425.1 Galeopterus variegatus | reverse complement strand
ACAATTCCATGTGTTGGCAAGGAAGTGGAGCAACCAGAACTCTCCCACAGGGCTGCTGGGAGGATAAAATGGCCCAGTCACCTTGGAAAACTGTTTAGCAGTATTTAATAGAGTTAAACGTATTCGTACCTAAGAAGAAGGTTCATGGCAGTGTTATTCAAAATAACCTAAAACCGGAAAAAATAAAAATATTCAGCAATAGGAAGATGGATAAATAAATTGGGTGATATATGCATAAAATGGAATACTATTCAGCAGTAAAAAGGAACAAAATGCTGATACATACAACAATGTGGCCAAATCCCAGACATGCTAAATAGAGCAAAAGAAGCCAGACACGAGAATACGATTCCATTCATATAAAGCTCGAGAATAGGTAAAACTAACCTGTGAGGATAGAAGTCAACATATCGGTTACCTTGGGAGTCAGGGAGAGTGGGGAATTGCTGGAAAGGGGCATGAAGGAACGTGGAAGTGATGGAAATGTTATAGGTCAATAAGATGCTGTGTAAGAGAGAGGAGGGAGAGAGAAAGAAAACAAAAAGAGAAAGAAAGAGAGAAAGGTCCTAATTCTGGTTCCCAGTTTTACCACTGTGACCCTTGGGCAATTTGCTTAACATTTCTGAGCCCCTTTCCTCATCTACAAAATGGGGAAAATAATAGTACGTCTCTCATAGGGGGGTTTTGAGAGTCAAGTGATATAATGCACAAAAATCTCTTGGCCCAAGAGCCTGGAAATAACAGCTTGGCAGAAGTTATTCTTATTGTTGGTTCCTCACCCTCCACCTCCGCTACCAGGAGCTGGCGCCTGAAGCCCACCCTGCCTCCGGGTTACGTCAGACCCCCAGGCAGGACTCCCAGCTCCACATCACTGCACGTTGTCATGCTGTCACGCCTGCAGCATCCATGGAGATGTGTAATGGCACAAAGAGCTAGAAAAGTAGCTGAGATTTTTCAGATTTGGAGGGAGAAT
>NW_007811223.1:0-973 GCF_000696425.1 Galeopterus variegatus | reverse complement strand
TGTTTTAAAAAATTGACACAATTAGTTTTTCCCCTTTGTTCTTAAAGTGTCTATATCTGCACGAGTTTTGTGAACACAGAACTTGTTAGACATATCACTACATTTTAAAAGTCAATTTAATATTATGCATTTTCTTTACTACATTTAATATTTTTAACATGCATGCTGCATGGCTTTGTTTATTTGTTTGTTTCACAACTACAGGCTTGATAAAGTAAATTGCCTTCCTGGTTATTACTCCCTACTATTTCTAGAATGAAAAACTGTCTCTTCCCCCTATGGGTTTGTAAGACTTGCTTCTTCCAACAAAATCCTAACTAGACAAGAGATTAAAACTCCTTTAGTCGTTTGCAAGGATTTTAAAGCCATTACTATTCAGAATTATAAATAATTGCCTGCCTGTATTGTCATACCTATTCAAAGTCATTGAGCATCCTTGCATGAATTCTCCCTTCCATTGCTGATGTAGAAAACGGCCTTGAGGGCTGGCCAGTTAGCTCAGCTGTTTAGAGCATGGTCCTGATAACACCAAGGTCCAGGGTTTGATCCCTGTACCAGCCGCCAACAAACAAACTGCATTGTACTTGCCTGGAGGACAAACCTCTTCCTGCTACTTCTCCTCAAGTTCCTCAGAAAACACACACACATGCATACACACACATACACACGCATACACACACATACACACGCATACATGCATGCCTTTCCATTTGGGTACAGAATAACTGAGTGTTGTGAAAGGTGAGCTTAACATTTGACAAATCTCAAAGAGGCAAAAATATAAGTTCTTAACCAATTGTGTTCCTTCTCAATAACCAAGGGGCAACTGTATTTCACTAAGCCTGTGATTGAAAAAATGGATTGTAGGGGCCGGCCCGGTGGCGCACTGCTACAGTGTGCCACTTGGGAGCGTGCTGGCGCTCCCGCCGAGGGTTCGGATCCCACATACAGACCGGCCGCTCACTGGCTGAGC
>NW_007811222.1:0-973 GCF_000696425.1 Galeopterus variegatus | reverse complement strand
CTCTTGGTACCAAAATCTGTGTTAGTCAGGATTATCCAGAGAAATAGAACCAACAGAAGATCATATGTATATATGGACTGGCTCATGCCATTATGAAGACTGAGAAATCTCACCATCTGCTGTTTGCAAGCTGAGAACAAGGAAAGTCAGTAGTGTAATTCAGTCCGAGTCCAAAGGCCTGAGAACAAAAGGAGCCCATGGTGTAATTCCCAGTCCAAGTCTGAAGGCCTAGGAACTGGTGATGGGGGTGAGGTGCTACTGGTGTAAGTTTCAGAGTGGGAAGGCCTGAAACCGGGAATCACAATCTCCAAAAACAGAAGATGCATGTCGTAGTTCAAGTAGAGAGAGTATTTGTCCTTCTTTTGCCTTTTTGTTCTATTCAGGTCCTCAATGGATTAGACAATGTCCATCCACATTGGTGAAGGCAGATCTATAGTCAGTCTACTGATTTAAATGCTAATCTCTCCTGGAAACACCCTCACTGACACCCCCAGGAATAATGTTTTACCTGCTATCTGAGCATCCCTTAACCCAGTCAAGTTGACACATAAAATCAACCATCACAATAGTCATTACTAAATATCTGTGTCCATATTACTGAGTCAATTTGTAACTGGCAGACATAGGTATTTCCATAGCAAAGAGAGAAAAATATTCAGGATAGGATGAAATGTAGTTACCAGTACCCTTGTATAAAATTTTACCTTAAGAATGCCATACCAATTAGAAATAATGAGAAATCAAAAGGTGTATCCTGATTTTAAAGACTAACCAAAGCCTTCTTTTTCCAGCCCTACAATCCATATTCGATTTAAAAATTAGAAGTACCTCTTATAGTTAAGTGATGGAGAAAAATATTTCATATCTTTCATATATGTTGGGACCCTGTAAACACAATATGTTAAACAAAACATAAAAGATTAACATATATAAAAACATTTAACAGATATAGAAGTTAAGAACTAAAGTCTTG
>NW_007811221.1:0-973 GCF_000696425.1 Galeopterus variegatus | reverse complement strand
GGCCGCACTTGGGTACATAATGCTCAGCAAGGGAAAAGAAAGTCAGAAAGATCCTCTCTGCTGGTCTACAGCAACCAGACGAGAGAACACACCTTCCCCTCCTGGCAGCAGGAGACTCAAGAACAGCTAGCGCAGTGCCCTTCTTTCCCCCAGAAGACGAATTCTCATCCAAATGCCAGCACCAGATTCTACCAGGGGAGCAGCATTCCGTAGCCACAAGTCTTGCAGATGACTTTAACTGCTCCCAGTGCAGATGCTCGTGATGCCTGGGTAGCCGCTGTCTTGGAAACTGCACCAGCAGAGGGTGTGTGTGGACATGGTTTCTTGAGCCAAAGAAAGGAAAATAACAATCCATTCTAAACCCTCCCTAAATATCTACTTTGACAAAGACACATGAATAGCAAGGCATGTGTGTCCACTCACTGCACCTGCGGGGACACGAATCCTGTGGTCATAAACCATCGTGGGCTTTAATTACCCAGCAGTACAAAGCCTGATCCTTTTCATGCCTTCGGCATCTGGCCTCCCCCCTGGGGAAATGTATCCGGTGACAACGTAATTCCTCTGACCTACATTGAGTCATTTTCTCGTCAAGGAGAACAGTGGTCCTTCAGCTCCTGGGTCAATTTTATTGACTTTTTTTCCAAGAGAAACCCTTTGGAATTCATCTTTTGTTCCTGCCTTAGGTTAAACTTTTCAGAGAAGAATTCACTATTTGTGCTCTGACCTTCAAAACCTCTGACCCTGCCTGCAGCTCACAACCTTTCCCACCTCTGGGGCGACCACTCACCCACCTTCTAACTCTGCTTCGCCACACTAGCTTCCTTGCTGTTCCTTGAAAACGTCAGGCCCCTTTCCACCCTAGGCCTTTGCACTGGCTCTTACCTAGAGGTTCTTGCCTACAAGCCTGCGTGGCTCACCCCGCATCTCCCTCAACTCCATGTCCAAATGTCACCTTTCCAATGATACCCAC
>NW_007811220.1:0-973 GCF_000696425.1 Galeopterus variegatus | reverse complement strand
CTAGCTCATGAATCCTTTTGCATTCCAGTCACAATATCTGCAAAATAGGCATCATCACCTTTCATGGGGTTTTAACATGGTAAATAACATGCTAATTAACATGCTAATATATGTAAAATATGGCACATAGTAAGTACACAAGAGAAGATAGCTGTTATTGTAGCTATTATAATCTATTATGGAGTTTGTTTTCAGCAAAGAATAAGGTAGGGACCCAGTTCTGTGACAAATGGATAGAGCAGGGATAAAGGCTGTGGGATGGGTGAGGAAAGTCTGATAAACAGGTAGCGGGGTGCTTATGGAATGTATCTGGAGAAAATGGGGATCCAAAACAGTGAAAAAACAATAAAAGGACCTCTTTCCCTTCTTTCCCTTGAGCTGTGTCTTCTCCAAGACCCAGCATTGTAAGTGCTTTCCTGGAGAATCATTCATGTATATGACCCTAAATTTAGTGATTTTAGTAATAGAAAGTATTTCTTCAGCCTCTGGAATAATAGAGTCAAGGGTGTGATAGTTAATTTTATGTGTCAACTTGACTGAGCCACAGGATACTCTGATATGTGTTTAAAGATTATTCTAGGTGTATCTGTGAGGGCCCTTCTGGATGAGATTAACATTTGAACCAGTAGACTGAGTAAGGCAGATTGTCCCCAGTGTGGATGGGCCTCATCAAATCCACTGGAGGCCCGATTAGAGCAATAACAACATAAAAGGTGAGTAAGGGAGAATCTGCTCTCTTTGCTTGGCTGTCTTTGAGCTGAGATTTTGCTCTTTTCCTGTCTTGGAATTCAGACTCAGACCGGAACTTACACCATTGGCTGTTCTGGTTGTCCAGCTTGCTGGCTATGGATCTCAGGACTTCCTGGCCTCCATAACCATGTGAGCCAATTCCTTATAATAAAACCCTTCCTCCCTCTCTCTCTCTCTCTCTCTCTCTCTCTCTCTCTCTCTCTCTCTCTCTCTGTGTGTGTGT
>NW_007811219.1:0-973 GCF_000696425.1 Galeopterus variegatus | reverse complement strand
CTCCCCAAGGCTTGTTTACCATAATTGTAAAAGTTACAGATTAACTTTAAGACCCCTTTAGGAATTCCCACCTGTGCACAAAACATCAAGGTGACCAAGGTGACCGCTACAGTGACCCTCCTGGGGTGACAATGATGAACACCACTGCCATTTGGGACCTACTGAGCACGCACCCATGATGCAACGAGGAAGAACAGAATGGACCACCTCCAGTGACGCTGGCCTGTACCTCTTAACTCCTTTCCCTATAAAAGACCCTGAATAGTTCCCCTTGGGGGACTAGCTTTACTGTCGCTACCCCCCTTATGCATAAGTCTATCTCCTCTTTTAATAAAGTGTTGTTTGCTTACTGCTGGGTACATTGCTCATTTCTATGACTTTGGAATCCAAGAGCCTAATTTTTTTTGTTGTTGTGGTTTAGTGCAGTTTTTATGTGAATTCCATGTTGCAGTGGAAGCTCTCATCTTTTCAGGGTTTAGAAGCTCTCAGGTCTTAATACAGCCCTGAGAACACATACATGTTAGACAGAGAAAGGCAGAAGAGCTTGCCAGGCCAAAGCAGCTGCAGCAAAAGCTACGAGCTATGAGAGAGGATGGCATGGAGAGGAAAGCATAACTGACATACACAAAAAGCACGCAGAATGGATGTGCTGTCTGCCATGAAGTGATACAACATCCTTTGAGCCTTCAGGGGAATCTTTGACTCTTCACTTGCCCGCGACCTTTAACTCCTCTTGTGTGGCTTCTGTGCAGCAAGTCACTTATGCCCAGTTTCAGAGGCTAGGAAGTCCAAAGTCCAGGGAACACATCTAGTGAAGGCTTTCTTTGCTGGTGACTTCAGTGATGGTAGGATACCTACATTGTGAAAATGGTGGAGCAGAGAGAGCAGAGCCAAGAGCCTAATTTAATCACGGGTGAAAACTGGAAAGCTTTGGGCACCAGAGAAGACTCTAGCTGCAAGAGGCAAGTGGCCA
>NW_007811218.1:0-973 GCF_000696425.1 Galeopterus variegatus | reverse complement strand
GAAAACATAACAATGCCAAAAAGTAGATGTTGAATACATTATCTTACCTGAGGACATTCACAGAAATGTGTTAACCCAGAGAGAAACCCTCCTCTTTCTTTTTTTTTTTTTGACTGGTAAGAGGATCGCAACCCTTGGCTTGGTGTGGTCTGAGCGCACCGGCCATCCCTATATAGGATCCAAACCCACAGCCTCGGTGCTACCAGCACAGAACTCTCCCAAGTGAGCCACGGGGATGGCCCAAACCCTCCTCTTTCTAAGTACCCAATCAGTCAACACCTAATTTTTTCTTAAATATGATTAGAAAATTGGCAATTATCAGATATTTGAGGAAATCCTGTAGTTAAAAAAAGAAAGACCATGATAAACACAGAAAAAAAGCTGATCCCAGAGGAAGCAGACATGTTTCAAGGAACAGAAAATAACTTTAAATACATTTAATTATTACCCCCAGGAAGTTTCAAGAAAACACTACATCTATAAAAAGATCAAGATTCTTTTTAAAAGGAACACTTCAGAAAAACTGAGGAAGAATTATTAGAAATATAAAACATTGTAATAAAATTAAAAATACATCAATAGTAGTGTAGAAAGGAAATTCAAGGAAATATGGTAAAACAACGCAAAAAGAATAAGAAAGGAAATATGAGACATATGATAAACTTTTTTTTCAAATTATTTTTGTGAGATTGTTTATCTTTAATTGTTCCAGAAAGAGTTAATAGACAAAACTGAGTGGATAAAATTGTGAAAGATTGTTGCTTTGCCTCCGATGGATTTGTCACCCCTTTTCCCCTGGGTGACAGAGCCACCAAAGATTACCCAAAGCCCATCTCTATTGAGCAGTGAGAAACCCCAGAAAGGGGTTAATATCCCAAAACCCTCAAGAATGAGGCATTTCTTCCTTGAGAAAAATTAACCACGAATTGGGGTTCTCTTCCTGCATTTATTCTCTAGACCAAGAAGTTACAGG
>NW_007811217.1:0-973 GCF_000696425.1 Galeopterus variegatus | reverse complement strand
TATATACACACAAATCTAGAAGAAAACACAAGAAAATGTTCATATTAGTTGTCTTTGGATGCTGGTTTACCTGCATATTCCAATTTTTCTACTATAAAAATACACTTCTGAGCATAAATGCATAACAAAACACAAATAACGGCCGACCCCGTGACGCACTCGGAGAGTGCGGCGCTGGGAGCACAGTGACGTTCCCGCTGCGGATTCGGATCCTATAAAAAACTTAAAGAAATTGAAGTACTCTAATGGTCAGTCCACCCACCCAGGCACCACTAAGTAACAAATTATTATTTTTCATACCACATGCTTTCTTCTTTTATAAAATACCGGTGATATTGAATATTTTCTCCATGTTAAAAAAAAATTAATAAACAAAAGAGAAATTCCCTTCCCTATTATTTCACGTTCAAGCTTCATTTTTATGAAGGTGTACAGCTTAACAATTTTGATGTCTCTTGGAGCTTATTATATTGAGATTCACCCTGAATAGTAAATTAACTTTTAGTAAATCATAACCTGGGGAAGAGGAAGAGAGCCTACAGTTTTGAGAACACATTTTGAAATCAAAGTCCTGGTTTCAGATCCTAGCTCTTCACCTACTAGCTATGTGAACTTTCACCTCAGTTTCTTTGAATGAAAAATGAAAGTAATAAGACCTAGAAAACAATTTTTGAAGCTGGAATGGAATAATGTCTAGGAAAGGAGGCTAGCATAGAAACTGTTGCAAAAAGGAAAAGGTTCTATGAATAAAAGTTAGCTCCTTTCCCTCTATTACCACCCCAAAGTCCATAAAGAAATAGTTATAAATAAAAAAAAAGTACGCATTATACATTTGAATTTATCCTTCTTTTCTAGTTCCCTGGATCTTTTTAACATATTTAAGTATTAAAACATTTTAAAATATTTTTTAACATTTTTTAACATTTTTATTTATTTATTTTTTAATTTTATTTTTTTTAAAGATGATCGGTAA
>NW_007811216.1:0-973 GCF_000696425.1 Galeopterus variegatus | reverse complement strand
TTCTACCATTCAGCTAAACTAGAGGGAGAAGAGCAGAGCTAAATTTTGGAAACAGGTACCTTTTATGCTGAAAACTTCTAAAATATGTCTAAAGAGTTTTCCGTGTAACTTTGGCATTCATGTAGGATATTGAAAGCTTAAAATGACATCACTCCTATTCTTACAACAACAGATAGGCAGACAAAAATAGAAAAAAAGTGTCTCCTACACATAGTGTGCAAAAAAACTTAATGATACCTACATTTTAACTTGTCTCCTGTAGCCAATATCTTTTCTCAAAAATTTACTCAATGTACAATCTCCCAAATACACAACATGTTTTTCAAGCCTCTGTATTTTCTTATGGCACTGTTTTTCTGATTTCCTACACCCTGTCTACAAAACCAATGTTGATTTATCCTGCCAGACTCCAGTCAAGTAAACTTACTTCTGATAGAGCCTTCCTTGCACTCTCTGAACTCTCTTTTCTAAGACTAGTAAAATTCACCTCTTAATTTTTATGTCACCATTATGTCTTGGAATTTCACCATCTACAACACTTTGCTTTCACTTTTGCTATTAGACTTTTACTATAACTTTGCTTCACCATATTTGAGGTGCCTTTGAAACCAGGTTCTGTACCTTATGCATGGTTATCCTCTAAGTACCTAGCATTTAGGAGACACCAAATCAATATTTGTCAAATGATTGAATAAAAAAAATGATATATTTCTTGTATTGACTGATATTAAAATGTCACTTTTTACTTGAGGACATTATGATATAAAAAAGTAAGTGGCCTATTGTAATCAATGATGTTTTCAAAAGTGTTTTACTTCTTTTGGGTTTCTCTTTTCTACTTACAGGTTTCTTTCTTATGAAAGATAATTAACGAGATAATTAACTGATATTCTCCACTAGTGTAAAATCTCTCAGATCTTCACCCCAATTTGAATTTTGCTACGAAGAGAACTTTCTTATTTTCCTTGTATGC
>NW_007811215.1:0-973 GCF_000696425.1 Galeopterus variegatus | reverse complement strand
AACATAGGGGAAACACTCCAGGAAGTAAGAGTGGGTACAGAATTCATGAATAGGACCCAAAAAGCACAGCAACTAAAGGTAAAATAAACAAAGGGGATTATATCAAACTAAAAAGCTTCTGCACAGCAAAAGAAACAATCAACAGAGTAAAAAAACAACTAACAGAGTGGGAGAAAATATTTGCAAAACATACATCTGACAAAGGATTAATATCTAGAATATACAAGGAACTCAAACAACTTCACAGCAAAAAAAATAAATAAATAAAAATAACCCAATTAAAAAATGGGCAAAGGAGCTGAAAAGGCATTTCTCAAAGGATGATATATGAATGGCCAACAGACACATGAAAAAATGCTCAACATCAGTCAGCATTCAGGAAATGCAAATCAAAACTACACTCAGATACCATCTCACTCCAGTTAGGATGGCTAAAATCCATAAGACTGAGAATGATAAGAGCTGGCGAGGTTGCGGAGAAAGAGGAACTCTCATTCACTGTTGGTGGGGCTGCAAAATGGTGCAGCCTTTATGGAAAATGATATGGAGGTTCCTCAAACAATTACAGATAGATCTACCATATGATGCAGTGATTCCACTGACAGGAACATACCCAGATGAATGGAAATCATCATGCCGAAGGGATACCTGTACTACAGTGTTTACTGCAGCACTATTTACAATAGCCAAGAGCTGGAACCAGCCCAAATGTCCATCATCAGATGAGTAGATAAGGAAACTGTGGTATAGCTGCACAACAGCACTACTCTGCTACAAAAAAGAATGAAATATTGGGGGCCGGCCCGGTGGCGCACTGCTATAGTGCGCCGCTTGGGAAGCGCGGCGGCGCTCCCGCCGAGGGTTCGGATCCCACATACAGACTGGTTCCCGCTCACTAGCTGAGCAAGGCGTGGGAGCAACGCCGAGGGCTGCGATCCTGTTGCCGGTCCCGGTCCGGTACGGGGGCGACACT
>NW_007811214.1:0-973 GCF_000696425.1 Galeopterus variegatus | reverse complement strand
AGCAGTGCTGGGGAGCCAATAGGGGCTGAAAACCATGACCTCCATAGGGAGAGGTCTTCTTTCAAATTGCAGCAAAATCCCTGGACATTAGCAAAAGCTAAAGGGAAAGCTAACATTAGTTGCTGGCATTGCAGGAGATGAAACTATTGCTCTATCACACATGGTTTGGACAAAGGTTTGGTCTGTTTGTTCAGTGCAAAGTGGCAACTGGGAGCAATTGAAAACCAAGGCTGAGTTTGCGAATGACTCACACACGATAGCAGCAATCAGAGACTCACAACGCAATCACAGCAATCAGACGTTCACAAGCACTCGATGCTTTAGACAAATCTGGTTGGTTGATTGTGTTGTCTTTTATTGTTTGTTTGTTTGCTTTATGATTTGCTTGTTTATTTGTTTGGAGGAGGAGGTTAGAAAAACAAGGCCAGCAAAATCAGAAAGGTTTCCATTCATTTCTAAGATGACCATATTGGGGCTGGTCAATAGGACTGGTCAACCTTGCACATATAAATCTTTCCATGAAGTTGGAAAGGAAAAATGCATCATTAAGAACATAACCAGAAATTTAGAAGCATGGGTTCCTAAGGCAGTGGGGTGTATTTGGGATGAAGTCAGAGTGTTAGTTTTTTTTTGATAGTTTTTCTGCAAATTGGTGAAAGCAGGTTGGAATTACCATGAATAATAATAGCTAATGAGATAATATGAAGGCAGGTAATAATAATCACTCCTCTCTTCATCAACCCATCCCTTTTTAATCCTCCCAACCACATGCTACTCTTCTATTGGCTGTACTTTCAGGACCTAGCCAAATAATGGAGTGAAACCCAGACCAAGATCATACTTTGTGAGCAGGAGATATCAGATATATTACACATATGCTGCCACCTTCCCACCTGATAATCACAGCAGACATTGTTTTTTTTTTCCTTTTTGTCTTTTTTCGTGACCGGCAACAGATCGCAACCCTCAGTGT
>NW_007811213.1:0-973 GCF_000696425.1 Galeopterus variegatus | reverse complement strand
GAGCTAAAAAAAACAAACAAATTAATTCACCCACATACACACACAAAAAAAAACCGGGGGGAGGGGTGAAGAAGATATAACAACTATACTTTTCATGAAGTTGTTACAACAAGCAAATGGAAAGGACATTCTTGGGGGGTAAGGGAGAGAGGGAGGAGGGAGGGAGGTGTCGGTGATGGGCCATAATAATCATATACAGTGTATATTGACAAAATAAAAATTTAACAAAAAATAAAATAAAATAAAATAAATGTACAAATATAAAAAATAAATAAATAAATAAATAAATAAAAAATAAAAAGACCTTACTTTACAACTTATTCAAGAGGAATAAAAACAGCTTCAATTTCAATTTCAAAACTTTACTCACAGATTGAAAATTCTATACAGCTTTCTTCTGCTCTCAGGACTTCTCATATCATACTTACATACAAGACACAGAATGTAAGGAAGCTCCGACCTACAACGGTTCAATGATTGACAGAGGAGCTAAACAATCTCGCTAAGAACATAGATATGCTGTCACAAGAAGTTCATTACATTGCAACATGTTGATTTAAAATAGAGCATCTGAAGACAGAATATTAACCCGCTGAGGTAATACATGTCCCATTTTATCTTTTTTTTTTTTTTCCGTGTCCGGCAACGGATCACAACCCTCAGTGTCGCGCCCGTACCGGACCAGGACCGGCAACGGGATCGCAACCCTCGGTGTTGCGCCCGCACCTCGCTCAGCCAGTGAGCGGGAACCGGTCTGTATGTGGGATCCGAACCCTAGGCAGGAGTGCTGCCGCGCTCCCAAGCGGCGCACTGTAGCAGTGCGCCACCGGGCCGGCCCTACATGTCCCATTTTAAAGGAGTAATTGTTATACCAACATCTCTACAGACTTTTATGAGATGTTTAATTCTACTTAAAAACATCTAAAAAGACAAATGAAGAAATCATGAAATTAACTGATTTGGCCTCCATATC
>NW_007811212.1:0-973 GCF_000696425.1 Galeopterus variegatus | reverse complement strand
AGGGCTCAGGAGCTGGCCTGTGGAAGAGAATTACAAATTTTCAAATCATAAAATGTATGTCACTGGCCATAATGGATGATCTAAAATACACTTTAAGATCTCTCAGAATCTCAAATAGTATTTCATTGGAACATAAAGGAGTAGAGGAAATGATAAAAGAGATTATTTTGGTTGATAAGATGTCAAAGTCTTTAATATGTCTGTTGCAGGAGATAATTAGCTCCTACTTTTATTATTTCACAATGTGGTACAATCCCTTCTTGACTTTGTGTGCAGTTGTCTGTACTTGATCTTAACTATTTCATGTACAATATATGATTCTGTAATTTTTTTGGATCCAAGGGAAGTTTTATTGCCCTAAACATGCTCACCACTTTTGTCTCCCCCACTGTATGAGAAATTTGCAGGCATTTTCTATTTTATTTTGTGGGCATCCCATGGCTTTCAGTGATGAGGCTGAGCATGTTTTCTTGTTTCTTAGCCAGCACTTGTGGAGAGTCCCAGCTGTCCCCTCCTCACCCCAATCCCACAGGCAGAAACAGATTTGAGTTTATGCAGCAGCTAGCAGCGCTCTTTGAGCATTTCACGTATTTAAATGTATGTGGTCCTGATCATTCCTTTCCTTTGAGATCACTGCAGAGGTGTCTAATGACACCACACAAAACAAAAGGGAAAAGATGAATAAGACAGTCTTATTTCAGATGCTGGCTTGTTAACAGGCAGCTGCAACTACAAGCTGAAGATACAGTTAGCAAGAAAGAAAACCTCCGCCTTGTACATGCATATATGTCTGAATGTGTGGAATTTAACTCACCTTTTAAGTGACTGTTAGCACAAATTAGCTTAATGTCCCTGCTTGGCACTGAAGCATCACGGGGCATTAGCCTAAGGAAATGAGGGTGAGCTGATAAGGTCATGAGAGAGCTCAGGAGGAAAGAGGCAGAAGTGTCTTCTGACAGCCAGAGCACCACCA
>NW_007811211.1:0-973 GCF_000696425.1 Galeopterus variegatus | reverse complement strand
AGAAAAAGAAGAGCAAACTAAATTCAATGCTACCAGAAGGAAGGAAATAATAAAAATTAGACAGAAATGAAATAGAGAATAGAATAATACAAAAATCAATGAAATTAAAGTTGGTTCAAAAAAATTGAGAAATCTTTAACTAGACTAAGAAAAGAGAAGACTAAAATCAGAAATGAAATTACTGAAATCAGAAATGAAAGTGAGGACATTACTTCCAATTTGACAGAAATAAAAAGGATTATAAGAGAATACTATGAACAATTTTCTACCAACAAATTGGATAACCTAGATGAAATGGACAAAATCCTAGTAACACACAAACATACCAGAAACCAGTTGACAGCTGACTCAAGAAATAGAAAATCTGAATATACCTATAACAAGTAAGGAGACTGAATTTGTAATCAAATACCTCCCAACAGAGAAAAGCTCATAACCAGGTGACTTCACTTGTGAATTCTACCAAACATTTAAAGAAGAATTAATACCAATTCTTCTTAAACTCTTCCAAAAAACTGAAATGGAGGGAGCACTTCCTAACCTATTCTGTGAAGCCAGTGATACCCCAATACCAAAGCCAGACAAGGACATTACAAAAAAAGAAAACTACAGGCCAACATCCTTTATGAATATAGATGTAAAAATATTCAACAAAACACTAGCAAACTAAGTTCAGCAGCAGATCAAAACAATTATACACCACAACCAAGTGGGACTTATCCCCAGAATGCAAGGTTGGTTCAGCTTATAAAAATCAATGTAATACACCACATTAATAGAATGAAGGGGAAAAAACCCCACATGATCATCCCAACTGATGCAAAAAAAGCATCTGACATGATTAAAAAACACTATGAACTAAGTAGAAGGGAAATTCCTCAACATGATAAAGACCATATGCTTTCTTAGGGGAAAGCTTTTCCCCTAAGATCAAGAAGATAAGGATGCCTGTTCTTATCACTTCTATTCAACA
>NW_007811210.1:0-973 GCF_000696425.1 Galeopterus variegatus | reverse complement strand
TTATACCCAAGAGCAGTGATTCTTATACATAAGAGAACATCAGAATCCACTGCCCTAGAGAATCTCTGAGGCTTATCTGCATGAACATATCTGCAACAGCATTTCACATAAAGCAGAAACTCTAATGTTTATTAAAAAGACGTTGGGCAAAAATAATGTGCTATAATCACCCAATAGAACTTCAAGCACAGTGAAAATGAATGAACTATGGCTACAGATGACAACAAAGATGAATCTTACACATAGAACACTGAAGAAAAAGAAGCAAGTCACAAATGATTGCCTACCAAATAAAGCTATTTTTTAAGCCCCCAAACAAACAAGTTATTTAAGGATATGATGCATAAGTGGTAGAAATACTATACACACACACACACGCGCACACACACACACACACGTAAGAAAACAATATATTCACAAATCAGAGAGAGACAGAATAGGACTGAGAAAGAACATTGATGGATTGACCAGTACTCATTGTGTGGTACTGCTTAGGTTGGGCAGAGAATTCACAGGTTCTGCTTTATTATTATTCTTTTTAACTTACAAATGGAATATATATGCATAAGTATTCACAGAAATATACATGAATATTCTCCTTTATATATCATGTCAAATACTAATTTTTAAAATATATTTACCATCATGTTTAATTTTATATGTCAGTTTGGCTGGGCCGCAGTACCCAGATATTTCATCAAACACTATTCTAGATATTTCCATGAAGATATTTTTTAGATAAGATTAGCATTTAAATCAGTAGACTTCAAATAAAGCAATTCACCTTCTGTAATGTGAGTGGGCTTCATCCAATCAGGTGAAGGCCTTAAAAAAAATAACTGAAGTCCCCAAAGGGAGAGAGAATCTGTCAACAAATTGCCTTTGGATGGAGCTGGATCAACTTTTCCCTGGGTCTTCACCCTGCCGGCCACCTCTGCAGATTTTGGACTTACTGGCCTTCATAGGTATGAAA
>NW_007811209.1:0-973 GCF_000696425.1 Galeopterus variegatus | reverse complement strand
CTGAATAAAGCAGATTGCCTTCTCTAATGTGGGTGGGCCTCATCTAATTAACTGAAGGCCCGAGTAGAGCAAAAAGACTGAGCGAGAGAATTCCTTCTGCCTGTCTGCCCTGAGCTGGGACATCAGTCCTTTCCAGCCTTCAGACTTGAATGGAAATATTAGCTATTCTTGGGTCTTAAGCCTGCTGGATTTTGAACTGGAACTTACACCATCAGCTATCCTGGTTCTTAAGTCTTTGGATTTGGACTAAAACTACACCATTGGTTCTCCTGGGTCTCCAGCTTGTTGACTGTAGATCCTGGGACCCCTCAACCTCCATATTCATGTGAGCAATTTCTTAAAGTAAATCTCCTTCTCCATGTGTACACATGCACACACACATACACATGAAGAGTCTTTAAAAAATTCAGGGAAAGATTCATATTATCTTTCAATTCCATTTTTCCATGAACTTTTTGAAGTACCCTTGTATATACATCCTGTTGGTTCTGTTTCTTGAGAGCCCTGACTAGTACATATAGTTATTTATTTATTGATGGTGACAGACACTTTTCATTGTTTTCTTTTCTTTTTTTTACAATAACAATTTAAAACCTACCATTTAGTGACTACTTTCATCAGATGCTTTGCAAACATCTTTTCCATTTAAGCCCAATATTAATCCTATAAAGTAGGCATCCTTCTCACTTCATAGAGAAAGAAAGGTTAAATGACTAGCAAGGTTCAAAACTTTGCCCACCACCACACAATGAGCAAGTGGAACGACTGAATTCAAATCCAGGACTGACTCCAAAGCCTGAGATGTCTAGCTGTTGTGCTGTTCAAGTACTGTCACAGAAAAAAAGAAAAGTATTTGAAAGGAAGAAAAGGAAGAAGGAAAGGGTGGAGGGAGGAAGGAAGGGAGGAAGGGACGAAGGAAGGAAGGAAGGAAGGAAGGAAGGAAGGAAGGAAGGAAGGAAGGAAGGAAGGAAGG
>NW_007811208.1:0-973 GCF_000696425.1 Galeopterus variegatus | reverse complement strand
CATATGCTCTCAACAGCTTTCTTCTCAACTTCATTCAGTTAGAAAACAAGTTGCTAATATATATGTAGAATAAATAGTGGTATGTCCTGGTATTTGAGTTTTATGTTACATGAGAACATGGATTATGTATTTTTTTCCTTTGGCGTTAATATTGGTAATTTAATATAATTTGAAAACTTAGTTACTAGTTCTTTAAATTTAGATTATAGTCCAGCTCCAAATTAGTGAAATGTGTTATCTACTGGGTATGTTATCATCATCCTATTTTTTTTTTTCCCAGACAAGTCCTTTATTTGACTTTTTTTTATTGGGTTCGGATGGGATCAAGGCTATAGCTGTGGCCATTCCCACAGAAGCAGGCTTAACTGGCTCCAAGGGGATCATACTATTTCATTGACTTTTATACGTCTTTATCAGTGTAATATGTATGCTCATTTATTTAAGCATTCAACATATATAGTCATGCATCACTTAAGGACGGGGATACGCTCTGAGAAATGCATCCTCAGGCGATTTTGTTGTTGTGCCAAAGTGTGTTTTCCTGTTGTCTACACTAGCCATTAGTTGGATGAGTGTGGGCCCTCTATGTTACTAAGTCTCTCTGTGGGACCTCTATGTTACTAAGTCTCTCTATGCCTTTCTTCATCTGTTAAATGGGTTTAGAATGATACCACTCCTACAAAGTTATAAAAATTAAATTACAGATAGGGATTGGGCCTGGCCCTCTGCAAGCAGTCAGTGTTAGCTAACTAGTATTAAGTACTATTTTGCTAGGGAGATGGGTAGGAATCATTTAAAAATACAAAAATTTAAAAGTAGACAGCAACCCTTTCACTTTGGATCGGGCCTCATTTGTCAATTGCTTGGCTTTCTATCTTAAAGGTCTAAAATATTTTGGGGAGGATCACTTCGTGGATAAGCTGGACACTCCTCCTTAACATATTTTGTAGTAGGTTTGTTTACACCAGCATCA
>NW_007811207.1:0-973 GCF_000696425.1 Galeopterus variegatus | reverse complement strand
GAACAATTGTATAAGAAAGTACTTATACATTCCCTGAAGGTAAGACATTTAGTATATTTTCATTCTATTCAAGATTTTCTTAAATTGATCGTTTCTTATACATAAATATGTTCTAATGTATAGAAATATTTCCTTAACACCAATTTATAATTGACTTGGTTAAATTAAATTTTAAGGTCTTTTCAGGGAAGGGAGATGTCTGTTTTACAAAATGGAAAAACCAGGAGTGGAAAAACCAGGAAGGTCCTGTGAAGCTGAAGGAAAACAAACAGATTTTACAGCGTGAGTCAAACACTGACACTCAAGAAAGATCGAGCATGAGAAGTGAAAGCCTGAGCTCCCTCTTCTCAGCCTAGTTGCTCACTGTGGAATATGACTTTTTTTTTTTTCCTTTTTGTCTTTTTTCGTGACCAGCAACGGATCGCAACCCTCAGTGTCATGCCCGTCCCTCGCTCAGCCAGTGAGCGGCCGGTCTGTATGTGGGATCCGAACCCTCGGCGGGAGCGCCGCTGCGCTCCCAAGCGGCGCACTGTAGCAGTGAGCCACCGGGCCGGCCTGGAATATGACTTTTATCTGTCAAGACACTGTCAGATCTCAGTGAATCCATGGGTTTTAACTGACGTTGAAGAAACCAGTAAGAGACAAGTTCAAGTGTAAGAAATAAGGGCACAAGGTACTTCATTTGTCTTCCTGATGTCCCATCATTTAATGCATTTACAATAACATGCATATTCAGCTTGCTTTGGGGACATATTCAGAGGTAACCTACAAATAAGTCATACAAATGCCATCCTAAATAAGGGGACTTTGGTAAAAAGAATTTATAGACCAAGCCTTACATTCTTACAATAAACTTAGTTATCAAGTAGATTGAATACAAAGCCAGAGTTTGGGATTTTTCTCTATGAAAGCGTTGAAAACAAAAACAAAAGCCTTACATGATAGTATTTTTAAATATTTGGTATGCTTGTAT
>NW_007811206.1:0-973 GCF_000696425.1 Galeopterus variegatus | reverse complement strand
GTCTGGTAGAAGAGGAAGGAGTGAAGCATTTGGGGTGTCAGGATCTGCGGTGGTGGCCATTTGCCTTGGGTTATGGGAGAGTTGTCTTTTTGATGTGCTAGCTGAGAGGCTTCAAGGAGCTTGTCTATTAAGGCAGAATTAGTTATGGCATTGCCTTTTGTATTGAGTAATCCCCTTTCTTTCCAAATTGCTGCATGGGATATGAGTATGTGGAAAACATATTTGGAATCTGTGTATAGGTTAAGGGATTTACCTTCTGCAAGTACACAGGCCCGAGTGGCCGCAATGAGTTCAGCCTGCTGGTTAGTGGTACCAGATGGCAATGGCTGGGCTTCTACAATTGAGTCTAAAGAAACCACAGCATAGCCTGCATAATGTTTATACCCAATTCTGAATGAGGATCCATCCGTGAACCATGTGTAACCGGCCTTGGGTAGAGGGCCTTCGGAAATGGAGGAGTGACAAGGAATAAAATTTTGGAGGGCTTCTAAGCACTTATGGATTGGGGTGTTGGGCAGATAGGGAATAGGGAGAAGGGTAGCAGGGTTTAGAGGCGAGCACGGGAGAAAGGTAACGTCAGGATTTTCTAGGAAAGAGGAGAGTAAGCCTAAGACTCTGGATGGGGGAAGGGAGTGTAGAGCCTTGTAGGTGAGGAGGTCTTTTAAATGGTGAGGCGAGAGTATGGTTAAGGGCGCACCAAATGTTAATTTATAAACCTCCTTTTGTAGTAGATGTCCAGCGGCCAGGGCACGAAGGCAGGGAGCCCAGCCCCGGACAGTGGGATCTAGTTGTTTGGACAGGTATGCTACTGGGGCGAAGGAGGGGCCATATGTTTGTCCCAACACACCCAGGGCTTGTCCGTCCCTTTCATGTAGGTAAAGGGAGAAGGGTTTGGTGAGGTCAGGCAGGTGCAAAGCAGGAGCACTAACCAGAGCTTGGCATGGTCGGGAAGGACCCAGGGCCCTGTCAGTCC
>NW_007811205.1:0-973 GCF_000696425.1 Galeopterus variegatus | reverse complement strand
GAGGGGTTTAGTCAAAAATTGGTAAAAGGCTACAATAAATGATTACATTGTGTAACGTTAAATATACTAATTATCCTGATTTGATCACCACATATTGCACACAGGTATTGATATTCAGCCTTGTACCCCACACATATGTACGATCAATTATGTTATAATAATAATAAAAAAATAGCTGTTTCCTTTCTTGTGCAGACTTCCTTGACTTCCTTCTTGCCCTTCTCAAATCCTCCCACAGGAAGATCCATCTTAATCACTTTTTAAAAATTTATTTTATTTTAATTGATAAATAATAATTGTATGTATTTATGGGGTACAATATGATGTTTCAATACCTGTATACATTGTGGAATGATCAGATCAGGCTAATGGCCATGCCCATTGCCTCACATACTTGTCATTTCTTTGTGGTTGGAACAATTAAAATTTGCCCTTTTAGCAATTTTGAAATATTCAATATATTATTATTAACTATAGTCACCATGCTGTGAAATAGATCACCAGAACTTATTTCTTCTGTCTAACTGAAACTTCGTACCCTTTGACCAATGTCTCTCCTTTCCCCACCCCTTAACCCTCCCCATCTCGGCCCCTTGCCTCTGGTAGCCACCATTTTATTCTCTCCTTAATAGTTCAATTTTTCTAGATCCTGTATTAGTCCATTTTTGTCACTTATAACAAAATACCTGGAACTGGATAATTTAGAAAGAAAAACAAAATTTATTGCTTACTGTTTCTGAGGCTGGGAAGGCCAAAGTTCGTCTGGTGGTGGTGACAGTGACCCAGGCATCTCACATTGCAAGATGGTGGAAGCAGAGAGTGGACTGTAAAGACCATTCTAAGTTGGTCTCAGGGAGAGCTGAGACCAGAAAAGCCGTTGGAGCAGAACTGCTCAAAGCCTTGGGATCCCAACCCCACACCAGCATGCGGAAGAGATTGAACATGAAGTCAAGCTATGTGATTTGCCAGCTTT
>NW_007811204.1:0-973 GCF_000696425.1 Galeopterus variegatus | reverse complement strand
GTGTCTACAAATGTAAAACACACAATGGAATCATTTAATCACATCCTGAGAAATGGAAACATAAATTAGAAACAAAAATCAGCACACTGTGTTGATAGTTTTATAGCTGGAAATGTGCTAGGATATATAGTGATAGCTAGTATAAATGATTTAATCACTTTCACCACTCATGTATACATTTTTATTGTAATCTTTAATATTGTATATTAAAAGGCCCTAGTTTTTAAATTTTGAGAGCAGAATATGTGTGTATACAAATTTCCATTAAATTAAGCCCTTCGATTTCACAGAATCGACCTTCTCGCTAATATTTGCCTACTTCATTGATCGATGTCTAAGAGAAATTTATTAAAATTTTTTCCTATCATTACGGAATTATTAGCTTTTCTTTGTATTTTTATAGATTTTCACTCTATATATTTCATGTCAATATGTGTTTATGATTTCTGCTCCCTCTTGATGGTTTACTCCATCTATCTTTACTATATTACTCATATTTCACTATTAATCTTTGCCTTAAGTTCCGTTTTGACAGATATTAGGGCATCACTTGCAGGTTTTGCATTATGCATATGTTTGTATTTGTTGGAATGCTAGTCAATATTTCACAGCCAGCTCTCAGAGTAAAAAGCCCTGATTTGATGCAGCTGCTGATTCCCATGGTGTAAAAACTTCTGTCCTGGAGACCAGCATCTGCCCAACTGTGCCAGTGCTGTCTCCCTACACACCACTGTGTGTACCTCTTCATTAGATCCTGATAGTAGCGAAGCTGAAACCGAGCCCTCCCTTTGCTTAGGCCCAAAGTTCTCTCTGGACAAACCAGCATTCGCTTCTGTGAATCAAGGCCGCCCCTTTCCAGCCTCTGCCATCCCCAGCAGGCATGGCTCTAGTCTTCACTCTCATGCAGACCTCGTGGGCTCTTTCACGTTTTTGGATCTGCATTCTCAGCTGTCACTGTCTGATCCTGGTCCTG
>NW_007811203.1:0-973 GCF_000696425.1 Galeopterus variegatus | reverse complement strand
AAATTTAACTTTTCCTTTTTGGTTCTAAGCAGGAAATTAGAGCACGGTTTTGACTTAATATATGAAAGAATATTCTAATAGCCACAGAAATTCAGAGATAAGCCTGTTATCCCAGGAAATGGAGAATTCCGTGTTACTGCTAGAGAGCTGTTCATTCTAGACTGAACAAGTCCTTCGTGGAGATGTTGCAGGGTGATAGGATTAGAAGATCGTTATTACAGTTCTTTCCAACCCTAAGGGGTTGCTCTTAAGGTCAAAGGCCTTTTCTTAGGCATCTTTTCTTGTATCTTCCCATGTGGGAGACTCTATTCCAGGCCTATTCCTGGGTTACAAGACAGACAAGGTCTCTGATGACTCCCAAACCTGCATTTCTGGCCGCAACTTGCCCCTTGTACTCCAGAAACATTCCTGTTTCTGAGAATAGCTCATGGATGTTCTGCACGTGTGGTCCTTCATTCATCCCTTCAACAAAGATTTAGTATCTGCCATGTTCCACGCATCTTTCCTGCTCTCGGGGATTCATGTTGCGTTCTTGGCACGCGTGAACTGAACTCCCAACCTCACTGCAGAATTGCTCTAACTGCTCAACTGCTTCCCCTGGCATCTGGACATATCCTAATGGAAGTGACATTTCCCAGTCACCAAGATAAATTCTAGTGTTATCTTCATTAGCTTTCCTTCCCTCCACGTGTAACTGTCTTTAGCAGTCATGTCTGTCCATGTCCTTCTGTTTCCTTGGGGCTCCCCTCCTCCTGCACAGCATCTCTTACCTAAAGCACAGTAGCTTCCTGAGTTGAGTTGCTGCTGGTGGCTAATGCTTTCTCTCTTGTCCCGTGTGATTGGGGCCATTTTTTGGCCAATTAATTAAGTTTGTTAAATGAGGGAGTCCTAAAAAAATGAAATGTATATACTTTAAACATTTTGTTTTCACTTTAAACATGCAAGTGTGCATTCATTAGTTACAGGGCCGAGG
>NW_007811202.1:0-973 GCF_000696425.1 Galeopterus variegatus | reverse complement strand
TCAACCTTTAGCTTCAAATTATTTCTCTTGATTTTCCATTAAACACACTACCTCATTCTTTCACTGTTATCAACTTTCATAAACTTTCAGATTTTCTCCAAGAAAACCTGGCCCCTATACAGCCATACCTAATTTTATTGTGCTTTGCTTTATCACAATTTGCAGATTTTGCTTTTTTTACAAATTGAAAGTTTGTGACAATTCTGCATTGAACGAGTCTATTGGTGCCATTTTCCCAAATGATCGTGCTCATTTTGTGTCTCTGTGTAATGTTTTGGTATTTCTCATAATATTTCAAGCAGTTATTATTATTGTTGTTGTTGTTGTTGTTGTTATATCTCTTATGGTGATCTGTGATCTTTTATGTTACTACTGAGATTTTCTATAAGACAGCAAACTTGCTCCACCAGCTGGTTGTTCCTCCATCTCTCTCCTGGTCCACAGGCCTTCATATTCTGTGAGAAACAACAATATTGAAATAAAGCCAATTAATAACCCTACAACGGCCTCTACATGTTCAAGTAAAAGGAAGAATCACACGTCTCTCACTTTAAATCAAAAGCTAGAAATGACCAAGCTCGTGCGAAAGGCATGTTGAAACTCTAGATAGGCCTAATGCTAAGTCTCTTACACCAAACAGTTGGCCAAGGAAAAGTTTTCAAAGGTAATTAAAAGTGCTATTCTGGTGAACCCATGAATCATAAGGAAGGTAAACAACCTTATTGCTATTATGGAGAAAGTTTTAGTGGTCTGATTAGAAGATCAAACTAAGGGCGACATTCCCTTAAGTCAAAGCCTAACCCAGAGCAAGGCCTTTTCTTCAATTCTATGAAGGCTGAGAAAGGTGAGGAAGCTGCAGAAGAAAAGTTTGAAGTCAGCAGAGGCTGGTTCAAGAGGCCTAAGAAAGGAAATTGACTCCATAACAAAGAAGCGCAAAGTGAGAAGCAAGTGCTGTTGTAGAAGCTGCAGCAAG
>NW_007811201.1:0-973 GCF_000696425.1 Galeopterus variegatus | reverse complement strand
CGGGAGCGCTGCCGTGCTTCCCAAGCAGCGCACTGTAGCAGTGCACCACCGGGCCGGCCCTCTAAATCCATTTTCTTAGCTAGGACTTTTCTTGCCTTGATACCAGTGATGGGAAAAATGAAAACTTTGTAACCAGCAGCTTTGTTTTCACATAGAAGCAAATCTACATATAGGAATAACCCTTATAAAAACACTTAACAACCTACCCTTTAAAGAATCTTTTTCTAAAACTTGAACTGAAAACAATAATGACTTGTCTCTTTACTGTTGTTCAATAGGTTTGATAATGTGACAAAGATTTTTTTAGTGTCTTCGTAGTCCTATAAATCAAGATAGAGCATATATGGGGAATGATCTATTATAAGTTCTACTTAAAAATCTATGACGAAGTATAATTACAACATATAAACACAAGTATAAGTAAAATGTCATTATTTCTAATATAATAATAGCAGCCAAATCCAATTTTCATTACAAAATGATTGCTAATCTGTGTTATCCACAAAATAGTTGGTTATATAAATGCTTCCTCATTAACATTGTAGTTTGAAATTTAAATTACTTTTGGGAGTACTATCTATAAATGTGTATGTCAACTACTTGCTTTGATTATGACATTTTTGAAATTTGAATTTATCAGTTTAGGATTTTAACTTCTTAAAAAGAAATTGGCCACTTGATATTTGTCTGTGGGGTTAACTCTATCAGGATTAAAGGGCACTACACAAGCAGTTCAAATACAAAGATATTAATATATCATGAAGCGTAAAATATTAAGAGCAAACCCAAGTCCTGAGAGAAATTGCCAGAAAATCCCAGTGGTTTATACTAAATGTGCTATGTTCTGAAACTAAGTGCTTAAATTTTTTTGATAATATTTTCTTTATCATGAATGATTTTAGCCTCCTTTTAAGTGTTTCTCTAGAAACATGCCTACATAATTGGATAGATTTATTAAAATCATTTTGGCCAT
>NW_007811200.1:0-944 GCF_000696425.1 Galeopterus variegatus | reverse complement strand
TTTCACTGAGGTTTAGCAATTTTTCTTAAATAAATGATCCTCTGATGGCAACCAGCCTTTGGTTAATCTCTATAGCTCTGAAAAAGTTATTTCTAGCAATATTTGCCAAACATTTTTCTTGCTTTTATGGAGAAGCAGTTTAACAGAAATCCTCACTTCACCTTCTTAGAAATCTCCTTCACTCTAGTTTCTTTTTCCTTTTTTATTTTCTTTTCTTCTTTTTTCTTTTCTTTTTGACTAACCAAATATTTTACATCATGCTATTTCCATATTCATTTGCTAATTTTAAATCCTTGTTTTGTTTTCACTTAGCAGATATTCTTGAGATTACAATATATGAGGGTACTTCAAAAAATTCCTGGAAAGATACTGTACTTTAATTCTAAGTTTTATGTTGATAAAATTAAAAGAGAGTACAAATCTTTCCAGGAACTTTTCGAACTTCCCTCATATTTAAGTCTAATATACTTTAGTACTTTTACCATTTCTCAGGCAATTCAATAATATTACAATAGTTTAACGCCATTTCACCTTTCTACTCCTGTATCATTTTTATCATGTATTTTAATTCTCTATATAGAACGTTGTCTTTACAATACAACGTTTACAATACAATATTTAAATTTACTCATTTACTCTCATGCTACCATTTTCTTTGTTTTATATTTCTTTTTGCATTTCTATTCTTATATTTAGGATCATTTTTCTCCTGCTCAGAGACTTGAGTATTTTTTTAGTGTGGGTCTGTTGGGAGTAAATTTTCTGTTTCATATATGAATATAAACATATTTATTTTTTATTTCACTTTTGAATAATATGTTCACTGGACAGATAAGTCTAGATTGATGAGGGTTTTTATTGTTGTTTTCAGTCCTTGAAAGACGTTATTTAATTGTCTTCTGGATTCCATCATTTCATTGAGGAAAACGTTTTGTTTTTATTGT
>NW_007811199.1:0-973 GCF_000696425.1 Galeopterus variegatus | reverse complement strand
TCTCTTTTATAAAATTAATCACTTATTTTAATTGACAATTAAAAGCTGCATATATTTACCACATACAACACATTGTTTTGAGAAAAGAAACATTTCTTTTTCACTTAATTGTTGAGTAGGACATGCTAGGGGGAGATACAAGGAATTAATGATGTAGAGAGGAGAGAACATGGGGGAGCTCATTTCAGGTGGCCTCAAAAGTCTAGATGAAATATTAGGCAAGTGTTAGGAATATAACATAACCTCTCTCACAGTGTTTGCAACTATGCAGCAACAGCACAACCGCTCTCCTCTCCAGCACCCATTAGACGCATCATTAATCAACCACAGCACTCTTTCCTGCTGCTCCTAGATGCAGCCTCAATCTAGCAGCCCTACTCAATTTAATGCTTCTCAGTCCAATCAGTTAGATCTTTTAAAATTTTTATTTATTTTTTATTATTATGAAAATTCATAAATACAAATTACCAGAAATTGCTTTTATACCCATGTCCCCACCCAATTGCTCCCCAACCACCCTCCCCTTTCCCTCCTCCTCCTCACTCCACTTTGCAGCCCTAGGAATGTTCCCTCCCTCTGTTGGACCTTCCTCCCTCCCTACTGTGGTCTTTCTTTCCTGCCTTCCTTTCTCTCTTAGCTCCCACATACGAGTGAGCACATGAGGTATTTATCTCTCTGTGTTTTGCTTATTTCACTCAACATAAGTTTCTTAAGGTTCATCCATGTTGTTGCAAATGGGAGTATTTCATTCTTTTTAATGGCAGAGTAGGATTCCATAGTGTATACATACCACAGTTTCCTTATCCAATCATCCATTGACAGACATTTAGGTTGGTTCCATATCTTGGCTATTGTAAATAGAGCTGCAATAATCATGGGAGTGCAGGTATCCCTTCGACATGATGATTTCCTTTCCTCTGGATACATACCCATAAGTGGGATTGCTAGATCGTATGGAAGATCTATCTGTAGT
>NW_007811198.1:0-973 GCF_000696425.1 Galeopterus variegatus | reverse complement strand
AATTTGAACACACAAACATATATAATTGGATGGCTTAAAAAATGATCTAGTCTTTTTAAGTCCATGTTAGGGCAGTTGAATTAAAACTCCACGGTGGCAAAATTATAATTATTCCTATTTATAAACATTAGAAGAGCAGGAATGCATGGTTGTTGGTTCAACTCACAAAAATCAACCAATGTAGTATGTCATATTATAGATGTAGATAAAGCATTTGACAAAATCCAGCACTCTTGTGTGATGAAAACACTTAAAAAACTAAGAATACAAGTGAATTACCTCAACTAATAAAGGGCAGCTACCCAAAACTCATAGCTCACATCGTGATTAATGGTAAAAGACTAAAAATTTTTTTACCAAATATCTGGAATAAGACAAGGATGTCTACTCTTGCCACTTCTATTAAACACTGTACTGGAGGTTCTAGCCAGGGCAATTAGCAAGTAAAAAAAAAATCCAGATTGAAAAAGAACAGGCAGGGCCACCCATGGCTTACTCGGGAGAGTGTGGTGCTGACAACACCAAGTAAAGGGTTAAGATCCCCTCACCGGTCATCTTTTAAAAAAAAAAAGAAAGAAAGAAAAAGAACAAGCAAAGATATCTATACTAGCAGATCATAAGACTGTATGTAGAAAATCCTAAGTAATCCACAAAGAAAGCTATTAGAGCTAATAAGCAAGTCAGCAAGGTTTCAGGATATAAGATTAATATGCAAAAATAATTGTATTTTTAAACACTAGAGATGAACAATCTAAAAATCAAATTAAGGGCCGAGCCCGTGGTGCACTCGGGAGAGTGCGGCGCTGGGAGCGCAGCAGCGCTCCCGCTGCGGGTTCGGATCCTATATAGGGATGGCTGGTGCGCTCACTGGCTGAGCGTGGTGCAGCTGGTCTCAAAAAAGACAAAAAAAATAAAAATAAAAATAAAATTAAGAGTAAATCAGTCGGGCTTGACCAAAATTCAAAATTTTGTG
>NW_007811197.1:0-973 GCF_000696425.1 Galeopterus variegatus | reverse complement strand
TTTTTTACAGCTTTGTGGAGATAGATTTCACATGCCATAAAACTCATCTATTTATGTATAGTTCAGTGGTTTTTGGTTTATTCACAGAGTTCTGCAACTATTATCAGTATTGATTTTAGAATATTTTCATTACTCCTCAAAGAAACCTTATATCTATTAGCAGTCACTCATCATTCCTCTTTCTTCCAGCCCCTGGCAACCATTAATCAACTTCCTATCTCTTGATTTGCCTATTTTGGATATTTCATAAATGGACTCATACAATATGTGGTCTTTGTGACTGACCTCTTTCATTTAGCAGTGTTTTCAGGGTTCATCCAAATTATTTCATGCATCAGAATTTCATTTCTTTTTATTGCCGACAGTATTCCATTGTATGGATAAACTTCATTTTTATACACTCATCAGTTGATGGACATTTGGGTTGTTTTCACTTTTTGCATATTATGAATGATGCCATGAATTTTGGTGTGCAAGTTTTTCTGTGGAGTAAAATTGCTAGGTCATGTGGTAATTCTGTGTTGACATTTTGAGAAATTGCCAAACTGTTTTCCAAAGTGGCTATACCATCTTACCTTCTCACCAGCAATATATGAAGGTTCTAATTTTTTTATGTCCTCACCAATACTTATTGTCAATTTGTTTTGATTGTAGCTATCTTAGTACGTATGAAATGGTATACCATTGTAATTTTGATTTACATTTCCCTGATGAGTAATGATGTTGAGCATTTTTTAATGTGCTTATTGGCCATTTGCATATCTTTGGAGAAATGGCTATTCAAATCCTTTTTTCCCATTTTTAATTGGGTTATTTTTTGTTGTTGAGTTGTTAGAGATCTTTATACATTCTGGATATAAGTCCCTCATTGGTATATGTTTTGCAAATATTTTCTTCCATTCTGTGGGTTGTCTTTTCTCTTTCTTGATAGCATCCTTTGAAGCACAAAAGGTTTTAATTTTGATGAGGTTCA
>NW_007811196.1:0-973 GCF_000696425.1 Galeopterus variegatus | reverse complement strand
GAAGGTGGAGGAACCCTAGATGGAAGTAGAAGTTAATCATAACAATCTGGTTCTCAGTTCTCCAGACAGGAGAATTAATCTGAGAAAACAGGATTGTGTTCCAAAAATAAGTGCTGAAATGACTTTAATGTATACCAATTAGCTCAAACTAAGATTTTCCCACAACATGTATTTTTAAATTACATAAATTATATCCAAGCAATTTAAAGTTTTATAAAGTCAAAGTAAATAATGCCTTCCTTCATCCTGCCTACTCCATAAAATTTCTGTCACACACAAAAAAATACAAATAAGAATGAGTTCAGTTCCAATCAGATGGAAGAATATATATATATGTATTATATATTATACTCATATTACACATAATACACTAGTATGATTAATAACTAGTGACTCCAACTGAACCCTTTCATCAATTTCAGACTATATGTTTGGGTTTTATTTGTTTTGGTTTTTTTAAATTATTTTTTTATTATAACATAGTTGATTGTACATATCTGTGGGGTACAGAGTTGATTATCAATATCTGTGTGCAATATGTGATGCTCATCAGGAAAATTAGTATATTCAACATTATACAATGTAATGGTTTTTCGTGGCCCTTTACCAATTCCTCCCTTTTCCCCCCCAACCTCCCCCTTTCTCACAACTCATTTCTTTGGTAACTTCAGTTTTGTTGCCTCCTTTTGAAAGTTAAACATATTATTGTTATTGTCATATCTTTATCTCTTTTTTTAAATATATTTGTTTATTTCTTAGCTCCCACTTATGAGTGAGGACATGTAGTATTTCTCTTTCTGTGCCTGGCTTATTTCACTTAACATAATTTTCTCTAAGTTCATCCATGTTGCTGTGAATGGAAATATTTCATTCTTTTTTATGGCAGAATAATATTCCATTGTGTAAATATACCACATTTTTCTTATGCAGTCACCCACCAAGAGACATTTACGTTGGTTCCAATCCATAGCTA
>NW_007811195.1:0-973 GCF_000696425.1 Galeopterus variegatus | reverse complement strand
TGGCAATGTTTCGGGGGACAGATGTCCCGTATCTCACCAGGGCGGCAGTCATGAGATCCACCTCCCTGTTTATGCTTCTGTGTACACAGAACATCCCAGAAAGGGTCCCTGGGCCTCTGTGGCAGGAAGGGGGTTCTCCAGGCAGGGACAGGGCAGAGCTGCCTTTCCGTGCCCTCCTGTTACAGAATCTGATCTAAAATGTACTGAATATGCAGGGTACAAACTGAAAACAGGGGCTCAAAGAAATACGTGCGCACCAGTGTTCACGGCAGAGCTCCTCGCTACAGACAAAAGGCGGACGCTACAGCCAAAGGATGGACACGATTCAACAACCATGGTTAAAAAAAAACAAACCAAAAAACAGAAACAAAAACAGACGGACGTATAAACATAATGTGGTCCACCCACACAGTGGAATATTACCCAGCCAAGCTCTGACACCTGCTGCAACGTGGATGAACCTTGAACACATGATGCCCAGTGACAGACGCCAGACACAGAAGACCACACAGTGTGTGATTCCATTTACATGAAATGTCCAGAACAGGCAAATCCACAGAGACAGGGGCAGATTAGTGGTCACCAGGGGCTACGGGGACTGCTGATGGGGGTGGGGTCTCCTTTTGGGGTGGTGGGAATGTTCTGGAACTAGATAGAGGTGGTGTTTGCACAACATTGTGGATGGACTAGATGCCCCTGAATTGTTCACCTTAAATGGGTGACTTGTGTGGTGTGTGAATTACATCTTGATAAAGCCATGAAGAATAGAGTGTGCAGGGGCAGATGTCACACCTGAACCCGCTGGTTATGACCCCCTTTAAAAGAGACACCACTGGGTCCCTTTCCTGTCTCCTTATCTTGCTCCATGTTGCATTTCAAAACCAGCCCCCTCATGCTGAACGAGGTAGGGAACCGGGAGGGCAGACCCCACTCGGCCGGCCCTGCGGGCAGTGGGGATAGCCGAGGGCAGCAT
>NW_007811194.1:0-973 GCF_000696425.1 Galeopterus variegatus | reverse complement strand
CATTTTATTTACAAGCAAAGAAATGAGCAATCATAGAAAGTTATCTTTACTTTGCTCACTGAAGTAACAGTGACTTGGGGACAGGTGATGTGAGGGGGGTTATTATTATCTAAGGTTATATCAGTTTATTTTAAGGTAGTGTAAAAGCTGTGTGTGTGTATGTGTATGAGAGAAAGAGAGACAGAAAGAGACACATGCAGTTAGAGAATGAGAGAGAAAGAGAGAGAGAAGAGAGAAAGGGAATAAATAGATTTTCTTGGGATGAAAAGAAATCAATTTCAATCAGAAAAAAATTTGAATCAAAAAGTATCCCTTGGGCGAAGCAATCTTTCATGGGCCCTACGTGTTCTTGTGCATATTTGCTGGGTATGCCTGATCACTCTTTACCCTGTCCATTTCTTAGTGTTGTTTTTGTCCCTCAGGCTTGCTTCATGATTACTAAAAAAGCAGTGGATTTCCTAAGCTCAGTGTTTGTCAGCTGTGATGCGAATGGACTTGTCTGGCCCTTAGCATCTACCCTGAGGAAATTGGTAGATATGAGGAATCAAGGCAGATTCGATGTTTCCGATGCTTGCTGTGCTACTTGCTTATTTCTGACCCAGGAGTCTTGTGTCTTCTGCTAGCATCCGTGACACATCGACAGGCTAACTTACTAGCAAATTAACTTACTAGAGCAAAATCCCAGACCCAAAAGTATTTCAGAACTCAAATTAAAAACCGTACACAATAAAAAGGGCACCAATGAGAGAGGCATGGAATATGATTTTTTTCTTAAGAATATCATTTTTGACAGTCTAAAAAGAAACCAAAATATAGCACAATCCACCATGTTCTTTGGAATACAGAACTTCAGTGACCCAAAAGTATTTGCAAGCCATTTTTTCAACATAATCAGATGTAACAAAACACATCCTTTGTACTGAGGTAGCTTGTTAAATGTTAGTTTCAGTTCTGAGGAAATATTTTAGAACAA
>NW_007811193.1:0-973 GCF_000696425.1 Galeopterus variegatus | reverse complement strand
CTTGCCTTCCAGGGGAACATTGGGGTGCAGTGTGGGCATCTGGTCTCAGTGGGAATTGGTAAGGGCAATAGAACAACAGGGGGAACAGTCTGTAGGAAATACTGTCCCAGGCCAAAATTTCCACATAGCCCAGACATGGAAGTGATTAAAATGCTAACACTTAAAATTTTATCTGCACAAAAATACTTCCCCAGGGAGTCAGGAGCAAAGCAGCAATTTAGCTCAAGCACAGAGCTCAAGTTCTGGTCACCACAGGAAGTTTCCCCAAACTGGAAATCAACAACAGGACAGCACATTAGTTTCAGTGCAAATGCTAAGTGGTAGTGGTACCTATTAATCTACCACAGAATTTAAAACAAACAAACAAACAACAAAACAAACAAAAGAACAGAACACAGACCAGAGACAAAGCTCTGATATTAACCAGTGAATATTTAACAGAAAGAACACCTATAAAACCTAGAAGAGGTAGCAGTCTCCTCAAATTCCCAGGCATCAGTGTAAAGACACATAGATTGAGAAAGAACAGAAAAATATGCCACCACAAAAGAAAACCAACAAAGCACCAACAATGAACCCAGAGGAGGAGCAGACTCATGAAATATCTGATGGAGAATTCTGAATAGTCCTCTTAAGGATGTCAAGGGAGCCCCAAGAAAATGCAGGTAAAAAATTCAATGATGCCTGTAAAACAATCCAGGAACAGAATGAGAAACTTGACAAAGGAAGAGAATCAATTAAAAAACAAACAGAAAATCTAGAAATAAAGAATACCTTGTCTGAATAAAAAAAAAAAAAAAACTCAATTAAAAAATTCCAGCAGCAGACCTAATCAAACACAGGAAAGAATCATAGCATTCAAAGATAGAACATATGAAATTATCCAATCACAGGAGCAAGAAGAAAAAATGAAAAAAGAAATATAGCATATATGGAACTCCCTCTAACTAAATAAACTTGGCATAATTGGCCT
>NW_007811192.1:0-973 GCF_000696425.1 Galeopterus variegatus | reverse complement strand
AAAAAAAAAAAACTGTAGAAAAGCCAGTGTTCCCAGAAACTGCATCCTGAGATGGTCATAAACTGTATCTACCACACAGGGGACTTCTGAGGACAGACTAAGTACACACATTTACTCCCACATTCTCAAAAAGAATCACAATGAAATAACATGAATATTGCACAAAAGGGAAATAAATCCAAAATTGCATTGTGAACAGGAGGTCAATCTTCATTAGATAGAAGACATTTCTGAATTTTTGAAATACAAAAAATTGAGTCCAGGAAGGAGAGCACTGAAGAAATGAAGAGGTGGATTAACAAGTACAAAGTTACAGGTAGATAGGAAGAATAAATTCTGGTGTTCTTGGCTGACTAGAGCTAATAATATTATATTGTTTATTCCTAAATAGCAACAAAAGAGGATCTTGACTGTAACCACCACAAAGAAAAGACGAATATTCAGGGGATGTTATGTTATTTACCCTAAGTGAATCATTGTACAGTACATGCATGTATTGAAACGACACACTGTATCCCACAAATATGTACAATTTAAATTTTTTTAATTAAAAAAAAATGAGCAGGAAAAAATGAAAAAGAAATAGAATCGTAATGAAGTTTAACCTGAGCAGAGGGAGGCTCAGGAGAAAGCTTCAGTGGAAGTGGGAGCCTCGACTCTGAACCATCTGTACTGAGGAGTCGAACATCGTGCAGAGTAATTAAAAGTCTGTACAGCACACCTGTCTCCCCATAACCCTGTGCAAAAATGCTAACAGTCGTGCTGCTGGCCCCCGGAGGAAGCAAGATATCAGCTCTCTGAAGAAGCTGAACTAACCATTTAGGGACAGCTGAGGCTGACATGCCTGGCCCCCAGACACTGAATTTGCAGTCACCTCTTTGTAAGAACAAGCACACCCACACAATGCTGGAAGAAGCCCATGCCAGCTACTGCATAAAGACATCAATATAGCCATCAGTGGGCTCCAGATGCA
>NW_007811191.1:0-973 GCF_000696425.1 Galeopterus variegatus | reverse complement strand
GGCATCTAATTTCTAGATAAAGAATGGCAAAAAATTTTTAAAAAGTCCATGGACTGAAAGTACTTATACTCTAGCATAACATTTATAAAATATCAGGCATTTAAAATAAAAATTGTTAGGGGCCAACCCCATGGCTCACTCCAGAGAGTGCGGCACTGGGAGCGCTGAGGCCACGGTTTCAGATCCTATATGGGGATGGCCGGTGCACTCACTGGCTGAGCGCAATGCGGGCAACACCAAGCCAAGGGTTGCAATCCCCTTACCGGTCACAAAAAATAAATAAATAAAAATAAAAAATAAAAAATGAAATAAAAGTTGTTATACACTTGGAAGATCCAAAAAGCTGTAAAACAATGCCAAACCGCAATACCTCAAATATTTTTTTTTCCAAATTTAATTTAAAATTAAGATCTAAAGAAAGCTTTAAAAAAAAAAAAGCAGCAGTTTACATTTGATTACTTGATGACTGAATATATGTAGTCTGCTGTATTTCTTTCTTTTGCTGTTATCATATCTACAATTATCAAAATATACCAGAGATTTTTTTTCTAATGTTCTAATGTTAATATCATGAAAAAAATTCTCAAAATAAAAGGAAAAGGCAATATACAGAAAATGTTTCCCTCGATTATTTTTAAAAAAAACATGGGCAACTTTATAAGGAACAAGACTAAAAGTAAATTTAGAAAAAACGTGAGCATGTAAAACCAAAGTATGTCATAATGCTCAATAATATAAACTGTTACCCAAGCAGCCACTTTTGCCAATAGCTCTGCTTTCTGGAAAATTTGATGATTTGACAAAATAAAGAGTCTCTTCTAGTCCTATAACAATAGCTGAGATTAGTAATAGCTCTCTTTCAAAGGAGGAATTCCTGTGTATTCAACTGAGGTTTCTTAGTGCCTCCAAGAATGAAACTGCTCTATGTAACTACTATTTCACCCATTTAAATTGTTTATGCTTTTAAAATTAG
>NW_007811190.1:0-973 GCF_000696425.1 Galeopterus variegatus | reverse complement strand
TCTTCTTGCATGCCTTGCCTCATTTTTTCTTCTTGCTTGATTGCTCTGGCTAAAACTTCCAATACTATGTTAAGTATAAGTCAATGAAAGTGAGCATCCTTGTCCTGTTTCTGATCTTAGAGGAAAATGTTTCAGTGTTTCACCATTGAGTATGATGTTAAATGTAGGCTTGTTATAGATGGCCTGTATTATTCGAGGTAATTTTCTTCTATCCTAGTTTGTTGAATATATAATTTTTAATCATGAATGGGTGTTGAAATTTGTCAAAGGCTTTTTTTGCATCAACTGAGATGATTATGTGATTTTTTATTCTTTATTCTGTTAATATGGTGCATTGCATTTATTTTGCACATGTTGAACCATCTTTGCATCTCAAGGATAAATGCTATTTGGTCATACTGTGATGCATTTTCCTTTCTTTTTTTTTTCCCCTTTTTGTCTTTTTTCGTGACCGGCAACGGATCGCAACCCTCAGTGTCGCACCTGTACCGGACCGGGACCGGCAATGGGATCGCAACCTTTGGTGTTGCACCCGCACCTCGCTCAGCCAGTGAGTGGCCGGTCTGTATGATGATTTTTTATTCTTTATTCTGTTAACATGGTGCATTGCATTTATTTTGCATATGTTGAACCATCTTTGCATCTCAAGGATAAATGCTATTTGGTCATACTGTGATTCATTTTCCTTTCAATGTGTTGTTGTATTCAGTTTGCTAGTACTTTGTTGAGGATTTTTGTATCAATATTTATCAGTGATATTGGTCTGTAGTTTTCTTCTCTTGTGTATCTTTGATTTTGGTATCAGGGTAATACTGACCTCATAGAATGAACTTGAAAATATTTTCTCCTCTTCAATTTTTTGGAAGAGCTTCAGAAGAATTGGTGGGTTTTTTTTGTTTGTTTGGTTTTTGTTTTTTAATATTTCGTAGAATTCTTTGGTGAAGCCATCTGGTGTGAGCTTTTCTTTGTTGGG
>NW_007811189.1:0-973 GCF_000696425.1 Galeopterus variegatus | reverse complement strand
TTGAGTCTTCTTTCCACTTGCTCATTCAGATGCTGCTTGGATGCCTGACTCTGATTAGGTGGTTAACTGAATCCTGCTGCTAGAATAATATTGCATTTGCTTCTGGTGAATTTTTCACACAAGCTGCTAATGGAAGTACATAAAAGGGCAGAGAGCTGGGGCTTCATCAAACTTATATAAGAGGGAGAGTTGTTTTCTGCTTTCTTTCTTTTTTTTTTTTTTTCATTTCTTTTTGTTTGTTTTGTTTTGTTTTGTTTTAGTAAATGATTGTATTTCTGGCAGAATTTGACCTGAGACTTGGTTTCATAACAAACTGGTAGTAGGTTGTAGGGAAATGACCTCTAGCAGTTACCTATTTCTAAGTATTCTAATAGTTAGCAATATTTATTAAATAACCTAATACCTGGGTTAAAACCAATATAACTTTCTTTCTCTATGAAATAAAGCTCTTACTTATTTTACTGGGCAAATTGGTCATGCTATGAGGCTAGAGAAAATGTCTTTTCAACTTTTTAAACTCAAGAACACTGGAACTATGCTATTTCACTAATTAAATTTCCATGGTGGCTTGTCTTTACTGATTAAATAAAAGCCGGACTACTCACTGTGATACTTACAACCCATCACGGTTTGGCTCAACTTTTGCTTTCCAAGTCTCATACAAACTACAGTCCAACTACATACTCATTTCCCTTAAACTTTTATTCGACAACTTTCTGCTGAATATCTGTATACATACACGCACCATTTATGAGTATATATCATTTGTAAACTAGTATACACACCATATAGATATATACCACATAACAAAGTGTGTATGTATATATGACAGTACTTCAAAAAGTTCGTGAAAAGATTGTATTATCTTTCAATTGCATTTTTCCACAAACTATTTGAAGTACTCATATATGGCATAGCAAATATATACATACATCCTGGAATATAGCAGCTGTTCAATGAGCTTTGTTACTAT
>NW_007811188.1:0-973 GCF_000696425.1 Galeopterus variegatus | reverse complement strand
ACCCGCGGAGGGAGCGCTGCTATGCTCCCAGCGCCGCACTCTCCCCAGTGTGCCTCAGGCTCAGCCCAATACTTTTAATGATTTTTAATGTCAAAGATTTCCTCCTTGGGCCACCCCGTGGCGCACTCGGGAGAGTGCGGCGCTGGGAGCGCAGCGACGCTCCCACAACGGGTTCGGATCCTATATAGGAATGGCCAGTGCTCACTGGCTGAGCGCGGTGTGGGCGACACCACACCAAGGGTTGCGATCCCCTTACCGGTCACGAAAAAAAGACAAAAAAAAATGATTTCCTCCTTTATAGTAAAAAAATGTAATGATCTATATCTTGGTCTATTCCTTTGATCAGTCCATTCCTGTTTACTCTTCTTTCTCTGTGAGGCTTTTCAAACATACACTCAGAGAACATGGAATCTTTCATTAGACTTTGCATCTAATGCTGTTAAGTATCACTTTGCCTGGAGTGGGCTTTCTGCAGTGCCTAGAATAAATACCAGCAAGTGGGAGTCCCTGTGTATTGCAACTTCTTTAAGCAGCAGATGATGCAGTTATTACTTCATCCATGAGACATCTATGTTATATCCTAAAATGATATGAGCTATACAATTTAAAATTACTTGAATAAAGCATCGATTTAGTATTTCATCACATTTCCGCCTGGGGAAAAAAAAGTTGGACACTTTCCATCTACAAATTTGCTAATTTGTGTATACTACCTTATATAGCATAATAAAGAAAATGTCAAACCTCTGTTATAAATAAAAACTAAAACAATAGCTTTTTCTTCTTTTTCTTTTTTATGTATGGGGGGCTAAATTGGATCTTAATCAAGGTATTTGTAGAGCAAATGGTATAAACAGGAGCAATAGGGGTATAATTACATTGTTAAAAAATGGATTTAAATAATAATTTTTTATAATTTTTTCATACTTGGTGATTTTTCAATGATAAATATAGAACTTGATAATATTAAATG
>NW_007811187.1:0-973 GCF_000696425.1 Galeopterus variegatus | reverse complement strand
GTGTCTACAAATGTAAAACACACAATGGAATCATTTAATCACATCCTGAGAAATGGAAACACAAATTAGAAACAAAAATCAGCACACTGTGTTGATTGTTTTATAGCTGGAAATGTGCTAGGATGTATAGTGATAGCTAGTATAAATGATTTAATCACTTTCACCACTAATGTATACATTTTTATTGTAATCTTCAATATTGTATATTAAAAGGCCCCAGTTTTTAAATTTTGAGAGCAGAATATGTGTGTATACAAATTTCCATTAAATTAAGCCCTTCGATTTCACAGAATCGACCTTCTCGCTAATATTTGCCTGTTTCATTGATCGATGTCTAAGAGAAATTTATTAAAATTTTTTCCTATCATTACGGAATTATTAGCTTTTCTTTGTATTTTTATAGATTTTCACTCTATATATTTCATGTCAATATGTGTTTATGATTTCTGCTCCCTCTTGTTGGTTTACTCCATGTATCTTTACTATGTTACTCATATTTCACTATTAATCTTTGCCTTAAGTTCCATTTTGACAGATATTAGGGCATCACTTGCAGGTTTTGCATTATGCATATGTTTGTATTTATCGGAATGCTAGTCAATATTTCACAGCCAGCTCTCAGAGTAAAAAGCCCTGATTTGATGCAGCTGCTGATTCCCATGGTGTAAAAACTTCTGCCTTGGAGACCAGCATCTGCCCGAATGTGCCAGTGCTGTCTCCCTACACACCACTGTGTGTACCTCTTCATTAGATCCTGATAGTAGCGAAGCTGAAACCGAGCCCTCCCTTTGCTTAGGCCCAAAGTTCTCTCTGGACAAACCAGCATTAGCTTCTGTGAATCAAGGCCGCCCCTTTCCAGCCTCTGCCATCCCCAGCCGGCATGGCTCTAGTCTTCACTCTCATGCAGACCTTGTGGGCTCTTTCACGTTTTTGGATCTGCATTCTCAGCTGTCACTGTCTGATCCTGGTCCTG
>NW_007811186.1:0-973 GCF_000696425.1 Galeopterus variegatus | reverse complement strand
TTAGATCAACTGGCTTGGTCTCTTGAGTTTACTTAGATCGATTAGCTTGCTCTGATTAGTTAATTTGATCGATTATCTTGGTCAGATTATTTTGCTTAGATCGATGAGCTTGGTGTGATGAGTTTACTCAGATCGATGATCTCGGTCTGATGAGTTTACTTAGATCGATGTGCTTTTTCTGATGAGATTACTTAGATAGATTAACTTGTTGTGATAAGATTACTTAGATCGATGAGCTTGATCTGATGAGTTTACTTCGATCGATTAGCTTGTTCTGATGAGTTTATTTAGATCGATGAGCTTGGTCTGATGAGTTTACTTAGATCGATGAGCTTGGTCTGATGAGTTTATTTAGATTGATGAGCTTGGTCTGATGAGTTTACATAGATGGATGTGCTTGGTCTGATGAGTTTACTTAGATCGATTAGCTCGATCTGATGAGTTTATTTGGATCGATGAGCTTGGTCTGATAAGTTTTGATAGATCGATTAGCTTGGTCTGATTAGTTTTCCTAGATTGATTACGTTGGTCTGATTACTTTTACTAGATGAATTAGCTTGGTCTGATTAGTTTTCCTAGATTGATTACGTTGGTCTGATTACTTTTGCTAGATGAATTAGCTTGGTCTGATTATTTTTCTTAGATCGATTGGCTTGGTCTCATTAGTTTTCCTAGATCGACTAACTTTGTCTGGTTAGTTGTTCTAGATCAATTTTTAGGGTCTGAATAGTTTTCCTAGATCGATTAGTTGGGTCTGATAAGTTTTCCTAGATTGAGTAGTTGGGTCTGATTAGTTTTCCAAGATGGATTAGTTGGGTCTGATTAGTTTTCCTAGATCGACTAGCTTGGTCTGATTAGTTTTCCTTGATCGATTATATTTGACTGGTTAGTTTTCTTAGATGGATTAGCTAGGTCTGATTAGTTTTCCTAGATTGATTAGCTTGGTCTGATTAATTTTCCTGGTTCGATTAGC
>NW_007811185.1:0-973 GCF_000696425.1 Galeopterus variegatus | reverse complement strand
ATGTGGTGCCACTTTTCTGCTGACTGGAGCATGGCTATTGCTCACTACATGGCAAACTGATTGAGATTTGTGGCAGAAAGCAGAGTTGTTGGAAGTGCAAATGATTATCCTGGAGGGTGACATGTAGTGACTGGCCACTCCTACCTCTCATACCAGGGAAGATGACTGACCCAGTTGTGAGTTGGGTTCCAGACATGACCTGTTGTGCATGAGAAATTGATACAGTAAAGCAGCAGAAACAGGAGAGCCCCTGGCTACTGCAGCTATGAGACCTAGGGGTGGATGGTGTAATGTGCTCTAGAGATGATGTAGTAAATGCATGTTGTGTTTGTCGAAGGCAAAAGGTTTGAAGGGTGCCATATAAACCTGATGGCCCAGATGGGTGCTGTGAAACCCGAGAAAAGAGTGCCACATGCAGATTGGCAGATGACCCAAGGATGAGTGCCCCTGCAGAATTTCAAGTATGTTTATACCTGGTGAAAAGGTGGAAAAGTTTGTCTCCATTACTATGTACCTGTCTTGGTGGCAGTGGTTACAACAGAGCTGCAGACATGCACAAGGGCAGGGCAGCCACTCCTTGATGGACTGGGAAGATGCAGGTGTTTGAACTGTAGGTGAATGCTGCAAAACTGCCCGAGACTGAGTGAGTAGTCAATGTAAGCCAAGCTGATTGAAGTAATTCAAAAGCCAGAATGTGAAAGGGAAGCAGAGCATAAAGATTTGGAAAATTTTCAGCCTGGTCATGAGGTAGAAAATCAAAAGCCAGAGAAAAATGCAGGAGTGAAGCAGATAAACTGTTTGCTAAAGACATTATCTTGGTTGTGAGGCAGCCAGATGCTAAGAACCAGGACAATGGGGAAAATGCCCTGAAGGCATTTGAGAAGTTTGGGAGAGCACCCCTCCCATCCTAGAAGGACTGAGTTGTCCTGGAGGGCAGACCTGAGGTGTCATTGCCCTCAGCAAACTGCTCCCT
>NW_007811184.1:0-973 GCF_000696425.1 Galeopterus variegatus | reverse complement strand
ACCCAGTCTCAGGTATTTCTGTCATAGCAACACAAAACAGACTAATACATAGATATATAGACATGAAGTTTATTTTAAGAAATGGTCCACTTGATTGTGGGGACTGTCTACTGAAATTGGTAGGGATGTCTGCAGGCTGGAAACTCAAGCAGGAGCTGACGTTATAATATCAAGGCAGAATTTTTTCTTCTCTGGAAAACCTCAGGTTTTCTAAAGGCCTTCAGCTGCTTAGATGAGGTCCACTCACATTATGGATGGTCATCTGCTTTATTTAAAGTCAAGTGATTATAGATACCAACCACATCTACAAAATACCTTCTCGGAAGCACCTGGATTCATGTTTGACTGAATAATGGGGTGCTATGGCCTCACCAAGCTGATGCCCCCTACCCCATGAACCCTGTCCTATCCCCTCATCTTTCTTCTCTGCTCCTCACCTCCCAACTTTGACTGTTGTGGAGAGCAAAGAAGTAACTAGCAAGTGGAGGCCAGTTGAGCAGCGAGTCAGTGGGTGGAAGGACCCCAGTCCCTCCCTCTTTGCAACATCCCAGCCTAAAGTGAGCAGAGCTGAGACAGAGAAGAATGCACAGCCACTGTGAGGCTGACATCATTGCACAGGACTGACCCGGCAGGCTTTTATTATCTAAAAATGATCGCGAGAGCCACGTCTCTCTTCATCCAGGGCAGGGAGTGGACCCTGATGCAGAAAGTTTAAAGGGCAAGTGGAGATGGTGGTGCGTTTATCACAACTAAAGCCTCACATGTCCCACCAGTCTCTCCTGGTTTGTATTGCTCCCCTTGTGAGGACTCATTCCTGCTCAGTAAACATAGGAGGGGTGTGATTAGATCATAAAAGGACGCGTCTCTTTACAGTGACTGAGATGTCTCTGAGCACGACCTTCTCAGAGTCAGGGTCATTGGGAAGCTAAACATGCCTGTGCCACCAGGTCCACCCTCACCTCCTCTGCCCTGC
>NW_007811183.1:0-973 GCF_000696425.1 Galeopterus variegatus | reverse complement strand
GGTCTTATTATCTATTCTCAAGCCTTTGCGGCCATTTTTAGGATTAATCTGATAAGTACAGTGCATAGAACTGGTGAGAAACGTGATTAGTTTTTCCCAAAAGATGGATCAGGCTCTCATATCTCAGCAAAGAAAAAAAATAGTAGTTTTCCAACTAAGCTCTTCTCTGAAGGCATAAAAGTATCCAACAAGCTCATATCCAGTGATCCACCTCCTTTTCGTGTGATTTTCGTAATCAGAGCCAGAAAGAACCTTCCTGCCCACAACACAAATGCTAAATCTCACTCCGGAATAACTCACAAAGTTCATCATGTTTGCCTTCTCCTCATTTCTGTTTCCTGCTACTTTTACCTTTTGAATTTTCTACTTGTTTTATTCAATTTGTCTTCCCAGATGTGTTTATATTTCTATCAACGTCCAGCTGGAAACATCTGGATGCACACCTGAAGCAGGGAGATCGAGATCCACAGGTCACCCGGCTGTGCCCTGGGGCACAGAGGTTTCACAGCCAGACGGCCACGGCCACGGCCACACGGTTGGGTCCATCACACCAACACAGCTGCTCCTAATCACACCTTGACCTCCTATCTCTAAGTTCCCTCTGTCTGTAGATTTTAATGGTATGTTCCAAAGCTCCACGTGTAAAATCTACTTGGACTTCAAAAGACTTTGAATAATAAGGTCACTAGAATACTAAATTGATAAAATTGTATGAAAATACAATTTTGACTTTCATGCTGAAAAACGTGTTCCAGTATGAGCTGTGAGACTGTCAGATTAGAACAGCTGTCCCAGAGTCCCACATGAACGAGTGTGACAGAAGGGTTAGCCTGCGAGACAAAGGAGCGAGGACAGTTCACAGCTCTGCTCACACACATCCCAAACACCCATAGACCTCAGCGGGTAACAATCACGAGTTTGTGCTCACATTAAATCACCACATAGCGTCAAACGCGCTCTGCCAGACCATGCC
>NW_007811182.1:0-973 GCF_000696425.1 Galeopterus variegatus | reverse complement strand
TTTGTTCTAAATCTGGGAGAAATTCGAAAATGTACCTCATGATTTCATAAAATTTAGGGTATGTGTACACATTGAACATTAAGAGGTGAACGTTGAGGGGCTATTATAATTCAGGCACATTTTTAGAAATGACTGACCCCAACATCATTAAGGCAGAGACCCATCAGGGAGTTTAATGTTTAAAGTTAGACCCGGAGAAGTAAATTGTTACTTACTGTACGCTTTAATAAGTATAATCACGTCCAGTAAGAGCACCATTAGCAGAAGGGACACAGCAGGGGAAGGGCAGCATGAATTATAGACAAAACCAAAGGACAACTTTACCTTTTTTACAGTATTTACATATGTCATCCCTAATACGTAGGATGATGTAATGGAGAGATATTCCTTAAATGCCTTTAGCATATCGGTCAGTACACTCTGTACTCTCAGCAACCCTGTGTGACCTTGGCCACACGGAAGTACCATTACCCCAAATCATTTCCCCTGCAGTGCAGTTGACAGAATACAAAATATCTATGTGCCCCTGTTAGAATCAAGGGTGTGTATATATTATATAATCTCGGAGAAATGGCCAAGATAATTCCGGCTCCTTGTCTGTAGTAGAGTGAATACGCAGTAAATTCTCAACCATGGTTTATGATAATGCAACTATCACAGTCAAAAATAAAGATTTGTTTTAGTTCTTTACCTTCCCAGGAACCTAAAGCTTCTGGCTTTTTAGGGGATTAACATATAATGAGACAGTGAAAGTGAAGTGGTGCATCATTAGCTCTCAGATTGCAGAAAAGTATGTGCTTCATACAATTAATTTAAATAGCTTGGGAGCAAAGAGTCAGAAAACAACTCTTGTGTATAGAACATAAGGTGAGAAACCAGGAAGCTGAAGTTTCAGGAACTGAAATGAAAAATAGGTTACATGAAAATAATAAAATAAAAATATGACAAAACAAAATGTTTAACCTTAGTATAG
>NW_007811181.1:0-973 GCF_000696425.1 Galeopterus variegatus | reverse complement strand
TATCAACCAAAGTAGAATTGAAATGATTTGGGGTTATTTATCATTCAGTGTCTTATAAAAATAGAAGAAAACAATTCTAAAATTCATATGGAACAACAAAGACTCCAAATAGCCAAATCAATCTTGAGCACAAACAACAAGCTGGAGGAATCACACAATCTGATTTCAAAATATACTACAAAGCTATAGCTATGAAAACAGTATGATATTGGCATAAAAATAGACATATAGACCAAGTAAACAAAGTAGAAAATACAGAACTAAATACATACACTTACAACCAACTGTTTTTCAACAAAGGCAGCCTGAACACACACCTCATCTATAAATGATGCTGAAAAATTGGATATCCACATGCAGAAAAATGAAACATGCAGAAAATGAATTTATCCACCATGGGATAAATAACCAAAGGATCTCTATCTCTCACCATATACAAAAATCAACTCAAAATGGATTAAAGAATTAAATATACAACTTGAAATTATAAAACTACTAGAAGAAAACAGGGGAAACACTTTAAGACATTGGTCTGTGCAAAACTGGGGGGGGGGTAAAAACTCAAAATCACAGGTAGAAAAAGCAAAAATAGGCAAATGGGATTATGTCAAACTAAAAAGATTTTACAGAACAAAGGAAATAATCAACAGAATAAAGTGACAACCTGGAGAATGGAAGAAAATATTTGCAAACTATGCATCTGACAAGAAGTTAATATCCAGAATATATGATCAACTAAGCAACTCAATAGCATAAAAGCAAATAATTCCATTAAAAATGAGCAAAGGACTTGTATAGACATTTCTTAAAAGAAGACATACATGAACCAACAGGTACATTAAAAAAAAAAAAGCACCTCAACATCACTAATCATCAGGGAAATCCAAGTTAAAACCACAATGAGATATCACCTCCCCCCCATTAGAATGGCTATTATCAGGAAGAGAAAAAGTATCAAATGCTGGTGTGGATG
>NW_007811180.1:0-973 GCF_000696425.1 Galeopterus variegatus | reverse complement strand
TGAAGTCACAAGGCTATAACACCTGCTACAGTGAGTACTGAGGACCCACTTTTGAAAGCTTCCTTCTCCATTTCCTCCTCTTCCTTGCCAGATGTCTCACCACTGAAAGCCCCTTCTAGCTGCGGCAGAGCCCCTTTTCAGCCTGGCCCATGCTTCTACCAGTGGAGTCTCCTCTCGTGCCTCACCTGCTTCCTGGGATATAGGAAGACAGACTCCCTCTATCTTCTTTCCTTTTCACATTCCCTCTTTTTTCTCTTCCCTTTATTGACTAGAAAACACAAACTATATACATGCATTACTTATTAAAACTCATTGTATTACCTAACCTGTATAAGAATCCAGAAAAGTTGGTGGTATTATTCTCATTTATAAAGATGAAACTGAAGTTTCATCTGGATAAGGAATTTACCCAATATTACAAACCAAGTATGCAAAAGGAGGGAATTAAGTTCACATCAGTCTGATTCCAGACCTGAGCTAATATTTAAAATCAGTATAATTACCTATTTTTAAATGAACACAATGTGACATTACTCTAACCATGTTTTGATGAAAAAGCAACCATAGTAGACTTGACCTGCCATCAGGATCAGAAGGTGAAATATTGTGGCAATCATGTCAATGAAAACATGCAGACATGTTTTAAATGTGTATCAGAAATATATTTCAAATAGCATCCTTTAGCAGATGGGAAGCTTTACTATTGAACTAAATATCTATGACTTTCAACTATTAGAATATTAAATTATGGTGTTTGCAAGGTGTTTTACTCATTGACTGGTCTTTCCTTTAAAATAGCTAAGGGATATTTCATTGCTTCTTATTCCCATAAACATCAAAAATAAAGTTATCTCCCAGAGATTTTGTGTATTTCTGCTAGAGATCCAAGCCCTTCCTTCCTTCATTCTTTTTTTTTCTTATTCAACAAACATTTGAGTACCTAATGTATGCCAGGCTCTATGCACAGGAAATA
>NW_007811179.1:0-973 GCF_000696425.1 Galeopterus variegatus | reverse complement strand
TGCAGTGAGCAAAGGAAGGAAAACTGCTCTGAGTTCACGGCAGGGTCCAGGGCCTGCACAGCTTACGTGCACAGTTCCCTTGATCCTCCTGACAACTGTGTAAAGGACAAGTTGTTATCCCATTTCAAATACTGGTAAACTGAGCTTCAGAGAGTTGAAATGACTCAATCACGTTTCCATTGCCAGCAGTGCCGAGGTCCGTCTTCTTATCTTGCCTCACGCTGTTGCCGTCCACTAGACTTGGGCTTCCATCTAAAGACCTTCAGAGCAATGTCTGGAAACAGTAATGTCTGTGATTTTCTTTTAAGAATACATTAACAAGTTTGCTTATTCATGTGTTCTTCTACCTATTCAAAATGTTTAAGAAAGTCCACCAGTGCCAGACACAAGTGCCTGTCGAGGATTTGGTGATCACCAACCTCATGTCTGAACACTGAGAATGGTCTTCTTATCCACTCTAGCGAGTCATCTTGCCGCAGGAAACTTCTTTCAAGAGATACTGGAGGCCATAGATCTTTTCCATGTGTCGTACTATGTATATCCCTTTGAGAGCCCAGTATGTAATTATTAAGTAACTGGTTGAAAAAGACTTGGAGAGACCCACAGAGGTCACAGATAGCTTTGAAAGCCACTCCATGACTAAACCTTGTCTAATATTATGCTTAATATCTTTTATTATTTTTCTACATGTATAAGCTTATGAAGATGTATTGTTTAAGTTTGTTGTATATACTTAATTTTATTACTTGAACAATATGTTAGCTGAAAATGAAATCAGTATAGAGTTGTAATATTTAATGAAAATCAGAATCAGTAGCTTAATGAGAATCATATAATACTTGGAGGTAGATTTTAATAGAGCTATTGATTGGAAGGAGCAATAAATTTGTCATGGTTGTTTTCAATGAATGGAGCTTCCTATTAGACTTAAAAAAGGCTCTTTCTCAAAACCAGCTGAAGGACTACTACAAAC
>NW_007811178.1:0-973 GCF_000696425.1 Galeopterus variegatus | reverse complement strand
TCAGGAGTTTATCCAGTCTGACAGCCACACCTTTGTTTAAAGTGGAATATCTTTTAAGGTGGCTCTTAAAGAAACTATTTATGTAAGCTCAATGCTGAAATATTTTAACTTCCTGATAGTTCTGAAACTAACTCTAGGCATATTTTAAAAGGTATCAGGCTTAAGATATTTATTTTGATCAAAGTACTTTTATTTACATGTGGAATTCACTTAAGAAAAACCCACTACTTGTTCAAATGTGTATGCATTACCCCACTTAAAACTATTAGAACTAAATTATAAAATAAATTTTTGGTGGCTATTTCATGGTCAAGAGCCCAATTCTGTTTATATACACATTGCTGTTTTTAAAAATAAAAAAAAATCCAAACACAAAGCTTCATGTAAAATAGAATATATCTTATATTTTATATTCATAATACACATTAAGTATGGCTTTGGAGTTTATACAAAGTATATCTACCCAAAATCATAAAGTCAATCTGAATATTAAAGGCTTGTCTTCATATTTTGGGACTAAGACAGTTAAGTAACACTGAAGCATTTTAAGTAATGGCATTTTTTTTTTGTCCTTTTCATGACCGGTAAGATCACAACCCTTGGTGCCATGTCGGCCGCACCGCGCTCAGCCAGTGAGTGCACCGGCCATTCCTATATAGGATCCAAACCCGCGGCGGGAGCGTCGCTGCGCTCCCAGCACTGCACTCTCCGAGTGCGCCATGGGATCGGCCCAAGTAATGGCATTTTAAGCATTTTAAGAAGAAAACCATTTCTGAAATTTTTTTTCCCAGAAACTGTTACTTGAAAAATTACAACTAACTTTGCTTCATAGGGTTAATTTCCTTATTTTTTATTGATGCTGTTGTCTGTAAGCAAAACAGTTCACTGCTTGTGTGTATGTGCACATGTGTGTGTGTGTGTGTGTGAACACTTTTTCAAATGTATAATATTTTTGGCAAAGAAACAGATATCT
>NW_007811177.1:0-973 GCF_000696425.1 Galeopterus variegatus | reverse complement strand
ATGTTGTAGCCCTAATCCCCAATCTTATGGTATTTGAAGATGGCATCTTTCAGAAGTAATTGGGTTTAGATGAGGTCATGAGGGCCGGGCCCCTGTAATGGGATTAGTGTCCTTATAAGAAGAGTGAGAGACATGTGAAGGCATAGAAAGAAGGGGACGGTCAGCAAACCAGGAACATAGATTACACCAGGAACTGAACCCAGCTAACACCTTGATCTTAGACTCCCAGCCTCCAGAACTATAAGAAATACATTTCTGTTGGTTACGCCACCCAGTCAATGCTATTTTGTTATAGCAGCCTGAGCTGCCTAAGAGAGCTCTATTGCTAGTTCATTTGGTAATTACATGTTTGGTTTTACAAGAACCTGAGGGATTCCAGGCGCCCTGCATGAAGCCCATAGGATTCCTTAGGTGACCACCCTCCTAGCATGGTGCCCCCAGCAAAGCCACCTGGGGTGTAGCTTTCAGGATATTCAGGGCACTCCAGTGTAGACCAGCGCGGTCCGGTGAGGTGGCAGGTGCACCCAGTGAGAACAGGAGATGGATGGTATCTCCTGGCGAGGTTGCTGGCCAGGCTTCCTTTCATGTCCCCTCCATACTCTGATGGTGGGGACTCCAATGAATGGGAGTCACCAGGGTGTACACTGCTCCTTCCTACACAGGGTAAGTTAATGAAAATCACTGAGTTTAAATAGCATGTCTAAATGTGTGAAGTTGATGGTTTGAAAATTACATCTCTGTATGTGATTTACAAATGCCAGCTGTGTGCAGGTGAGGTAGCCCTTCCCTACCCGCGGTCTCAGGTGCAAAACAGAGTGTAATGTCATAGAAGAGCTGTTAAAATCAATGCTGTCAGATGGGTTAGATGTACAGTACAAAACATAAGAAAGACCCTATGTCCTTTGTCCCTTGTTTAGGACACATAGTGGTGGGCTTTGCAGGCCCCAGAGGAGGGACAGGAGACAGGGATTAA
>NW_007811176.1:0-973 GCF_000696425.1 Galeopterus variegatus | reverse complement strand
CAACCTTGGTAAGTTGTATGGATCCATATATTTATCCATTTCTTCCAGGTTTTCCAGTTTTATAGTGCACAGTTGATCATAATAATATCTCATGATCCTTTATATTTCTGCAGCATCTGTTGTAATATCTTCTTTTTCATCTCTGACTTTATTTGTCTTCTTTTTCTTTTCCCCTTGGTTAGTCTAGCTAAAGGTCTATCAATTTTCTTTATCTATTAAAAAAGCCAACTCTTGGGCCAGCCCGGTGGCGCACTGGATAGTGCGCCGCTTGGGAAGCGCGGCGGCGCTCCCACCCGAGGGTTCGGATCCCACATGCAGACCGGTTCCCGCTCACTGGCTGAGCGAGGCGCGGGAGCAACACCGAGGGTTGCGATCCCGTCGCCGGTCCCCGGTCCGGTATGGGGGCAACACTGAGGGTTGCAATCCGTTGCCAGACACGGAAAAAGACAAAAGACCAAAAAAAAAAAAGCCAACTCTTTGTTTCATTGATCTTTTGTATTGTTTTTTAAAATCTCTAATTCATTTATTTCTGCCCTGATCTTTGTCATTTCTCTCCTTCTAGTAAATTTGTAGTTGGTTTCCTCTTGTTTTGCTAGTTCCTAGAGGTGTGACATTAGGTTGTTTATTTGAAGTCTTTATACTTTAGAATTTTTTTACATTTTTATTGTGGTAAAATATACAGATCATAAAATTTACCACTCTATTTTAAGTGTATAATTCTGTGACATTAAGTGCACTCATATTCTTCTGCAACCATCACCAGCATTTTTTGATGCAGGCATTTATTGATATAAACTTCCCTCTCAGAACTGTTTTTGCTGTATCCTATAGGTTCTAGTATGTTGTGTTTTCATTTTCATTTGTCTCCAGGAATTTTTTAAATTCCTTTTTAATTTCTTCTTTGACCAATTCTTTGTATAGAAGCATGTTGTTTAATTTCCATGTATTTGTACAGTTTCTAAGGTTTCTTCTG
>NW_007811175.1:0-973 GCF_000696425.1 Galeopterus variegatus | reverse complement strand
CTTTCTCTTGCTTTGACTTAATTATTTAAGCACTTGTGATTCAGTAGTTATCTTCCTGCCTCACCAGAAACCAATCCGAGAAAGAAACTGGCAAACATTTCATAGAAGTCAAATCTATTTCCAATGGGCAAGGGAATCAAATAGAAAACGTCCTTGTTTCTCAATCATATTCAGAAGGAACAAACACAATATATTCAATCAATCAATGAGCATTTAGCTTAGAGCAATGACAACCACTATGCATTGAGTGCATATCATGTGTCAGGTTCAAGCTAAGTGCTTTGTGGACATTATCTCATTTAATCTCTACAACTTCCTTTTAAGGTAAGCATTATTCCTATTTTCAAAGGTGAAAATATGCCAAGCCAGTAAGAGCAAGAGACAGGATTCAAATTCAGGTCTATTGAAGTAATGGGTTGAATTATGCCCCCTAAAAGTGGAACTCCTAACTTACAGTACCTCAGAATGTGACCTTATTCAGTAATAGGGCTGTTACAGATGTAATTAATGAAGTTAAGATGAGGTCATAATGGAGAAGGGTGAATCCCTGATCTATTATGACTGCTGTCCTTATAAAAAGGGGAGATTCAGACACAGACATGCACACAGGGAGAATGCCATGTGAAGCTGAAGGCGGAGATCGAGGTGATGCCTCTACAAACCAAGAAATGCCAAAGATGGTCTGGAAACCCCCAGAAGCTAGGGGAGAAGCATGGAATAGATTCTTCCTCACAACCTTCAGAAGAAACCAGTTTTGGACTTCGAGCCTCCAGAACTGTGAAAGAGCAAATTTCTGCTCTTTAAGCCACCTGATTTGTGGTGCTTTGTTACAGCAGCCCTAGCAAACTGATAGAGTTAGGTTCCAAAAATCTATGCCTTTCCATTGCATCACACAATCTTAATGCTGTTGAGCCCACCTACTGGGCTGAACACCCTGGTACCAGCCTTTTTTGGAGTTTTCACTTAGACTGTG
>NW_007811174.1:0-973 GCF_000696425.1 Galeopterus variegatus | reverse complement strand
GCACCAAGATCTTCTGTTTCCAGAATTCCTTGTTCTTGCCATTTTGGTCTATGATAGACAATGCAGAAAAAAACTTCTTGATGAAATAAACAAATTCACTGGCGTGTCTTTTCATGCTGACCTCAACATCCAGCAGCGGTCCCTCTATAAAACAGAGGCTGTCATACATGACATTCATACTCAGTCTTTAAAAATAATGATGTGACGTGGGTTTTTAAGTTCTACTGTAGATGTCTGTGATATAGCAAGTGAAAAAAGCAAGCCTCAGAGAGTCAAACTCAGAGACACAGAGAGTGTAGTGGTTTCCTGGGGCTGGGAGAGGCGAAATACGGAGTTGTTTTTCAGTGAATATGAAGGTGCAGTTACACAATATGAGAAAGTTCTGGAGATCGGCTGTATGACATAGTGCCTATAGGTAGCTATTTTGTACTGTGTACTTAAAAATTTAAGAGGGTAGATCTTATGTTAAGTGTTCTTACCACAAAACAAAATACAAATTAACAAATACCTACAAAAAGACAAACCAAAACTTTTGGAGGTGATGGATATGTTTATTACTTTAATTATGATGATGAAAACATGAGTTCATACATGTCCAAACTTGTTCAATTGTATGCATTAAACATGCAGAGCTCTTCTATACATCAATTATACCTCAATAAAGCTGTTAAAATAGAAATAGAGCTGAAATAGACTGTACTTATCATACAGCGGGAGTGCAACCAGGAGTCAGACGCAAGCCCCGTTAACTCTGAGGCTCTTTCTCCTTTCACACCCACATTCTGCTTCTCACTCAGGATGACACAGTCAGGACGGGCATCCAGAGGGAGGTAAAACTCGAAAATGCAAAAGAAATACGGAAGCGTGTTTCAGTCGGGGAGAAGGCTATAAACTCAGAAAAAGCTCTATTCATTTTTCAGCTGCTTTTAACCCTAAAATATTTTTTCATGCCTTGGTAATAAAGCCCAATTTG
>NW_007811173.1:0-973 GCF_000696425.1 Galeopterus variegatus | reverse complement strand
AGGAAAACTGCATGCAACAGTAGAAAAAGACAGGGAAGATTCAAGAGATGATTTAAGTAGGTATGAGGTAGGACAGAATAGGGACACACCCCAGGGAGGCAGCTCATAAACATTCAGATGGAATTGACACTAGCTACCTCCTTATTTTTCTATTAATGAACCTATAATGAGCTGACAACAGCTTAACCACCCTACCAACCAGCATGCTACACGGGAACTCTGTGGTCTTTGCACAGAAACTTAAAACCATAAAAACCACAGCACCTGTGAACTAGGAGAAACAAAATTGCAGACCAGACAATCAAGGGCAAAGTTAAAAGAAAAGTGGCCCCACTGCACATGACCATAACTTCATAAACTCAGGGACACATGACAGGAAGCTGTTACAATCTTGTATCAGCATGTTAGGCCTTAACTACCATAGATCCTCCCTTTAGTTAGGACAGAAGAACACCTCCATCCCAGAACAACACATAATCCTTCCCCTTAAGAATCCACACTGTATTACTCTTTCATGAAGATGCCTGCACACCCTCCTGAGTGAACTTTTGCTTTGCCATAGAGCCCTGTTTTTTGAATGTTTTGACTGTAGGTCCTCTTCCTTTCTTGTCATAGTATGGGTGCTTGCCACAATGTGGGCTCCTCTCGGTCCCATTGAAAATTTTTCTTCATGATTTGACCGAGAACCTGGAACTGCTGTCCATTAACAGGTATGGAGGAGGCATTAATAAAAAATCTTGAATACTGTTGTGAAAAATAAGACTGAATCACATGGGAAATGGAGAACAAACTTATAAGTCCTCAAGAAGGGACATGATATAAAAATGGGTTTAAAACACTATCTTGATAACTATATTATGTTAGGCAATAATTCTGAAAGGTTGAAAGAGGTTTATGGCAATGAAAGGACGTCATGAGAAGGGAGTGAAATAGACCCTAGTAATTACTGTGGAAATGAACTAAAAAAAAAAAA
>NW_007811172.1:0-973 GCF_000696425.1 Galeopterus variegatus | reverse complement strand
AGTAACTGAACTTTTCCTGGGCCATCTATTTCCGATCTTCAAACGGACTTATAAGCAACTGCTAAAATGTCTTTTACATCACTGGGAGACCTATTCTTACATTTTTATTTTTCTTTTTTTTTGTCTTTTTCGTGACCGGTAAGGGGATCACAACCCTTGGTGTGGTGTCACCTGCACCGCGCTCAGCCAGTGAGCGCACAGGCCAGTCCTATATAGGATCCGAACCCGTAGCGGGAGCATCGCTGCGCTCCCAGCGCCACACTCTCCTGAGTGCGCCATGTGGCTGGCCCCATATTTTTCTAATATTATATTTTTATATAGGAACATAAAATCTTGGAGTTATAGAAGCATAATTAACTTATCTATTTTTATTGCCATATGTTAAAGGCAGGGTACTTCAACATTTCCAAATTGTTGCATGAGATGTAATAAAATGTCAGCTAGGGAGCCCTGGGTAACACAGGACTGTGGTTAGGACCCATTTCTTCATCCCTCCTATTTAGATTCTGCAATTACACACACACACACACACACACACACACACACACATCCAGCTACATTAAAAATTCTGTAACCCCCTGTGTAGAGCCAGGGCTAGGGTCCAGTGCCCACAGACCCCTCCAGGCGGTTCACAAACCCTTCACATACAGGTCTATGAGCTAGGAAACTGGCAAAAAGGTCCTCGGAGCCTTGGCTGAAGTAGGAATAGTTTTTATTCAGCACACACATCTCTAAGAGTTAAACAGTACAAAGGAGAAATTCAGAAACTCAACTGCTACAGGCAAAAGTCCAAAGAGAAACTGAAACTGAGCAGCTGCCAGCAGAGTAAACATGCTCTATTTTTAGATGCGAGCTCTCTGCTGGCCAGCCTCCTTCACAAACTGAAGAATTTACTAAAAGCAATTAACTAAAAAGATACATTGGTGCACATGCTCACTAATTCCACCCACACAACTTGTTTACAAAGAAATGT
>NW_007811171.1:0-973 GCF_000696425.1 Galeopterus variegatus | reverse complement strand
TTTTTTTTTTTTTTTTTTTTTTTTTGTGGGAAGAAGGTGCACCAGGCAACTCTAATCAGCCTTCTTGCTCTGCCTCCTGACTCCTCACTTCCATTCTCATAATATGTATTAGTCTGTCCTCTTCCACAGACATGTGCAATGATGTCTGGTCTTTACATACTTTCAGGACACTTACGTTATAGGCAAGTCTGATTCTTTTTAGAAAGGACTCCTATTGCCTGAAATGGCTCAGAAATCTAGAATATTTATATGTGTATATGATATGAGTGTATTTGTGTATGTAGGTGTATGCTGGTGGTAGGGGTGGGGTCATGAATTACCAGAAGAAATCTTGCTCACAGTAACTATGATGGTTCACTATACATTTATTCAGTAACAATACATTCCTTGCCACCCACAGTTCCTTTCATCAACAAACTCTTAATCTAAATAGTGATGTTTTATGCTATTTAGATCCCAAAAAGAATGTTAAAATTACTGTTAACTATTAGTAGATGAATTAGGTGTTTCTCAAAATGCTGCAATTTGCAGGATCCTTTTCTCAAACATATCTGCAACAATGCCTATCACTGTGCGTAGAATTCTGATGACACAAAAGCACAAGTATGGCCACTGTATTTCACACATTAGCTGCACAAGTACCTAATATTTTATTGAAAGTGATTCATTTGAGATTGCTTTTCACATAGTGAAATGGTCAGCATTCCCCTATGAGAAGTATAATAGTACTATATTTTGTTTTACTAAACCTACTGATTGCCTACTTATTCTAATATATTCAAAAATAAAACCCATAATTCAGAAGCATTTTAGTATGTAAATAATAGTTACATACAAATATTTGGATTAAACGAGCATACAAATCCTCCTTATGTCGTGGAAGATCTGGAAAAACCAGACCATAAGGCATGGCAAGACATGACTTTTAGGCTAAAACCTTGGAAAGCAGCTCTTGCTTATTTGGATTTTTTAT
>NW_007811170.1:0-973 GCF_000696425.1 Galeopterus variegatus | reverse complement strand
TGGTTAGGGTGTGGTGTTGTAACACCAAGGTCAAGGGTTCAGCCAACTGCCAAAATAATAATAATAATTTAAAAAATTAAAATGTCTAAAAGTATGGCAATGATTAAATAAATGATAGTGGAATATTATGCAGCTAATAAAAATGTTTATAGAGTTTTGAACAGCATGGGAAAATACTTTATATAATGTTTAAAAAAATTGTATAAGTAGGATGCAAACTATATACAAAGGCTGAAAATAAAACAGAAGTGTTCACTGAATACTGGGATTACTAAGGATTTTGAGGGGCTTTCAATAGTGTTTTATAAATTTTCAACAATGAATATATTACTTTTTTTGTGTGGTAAAATATGCATAACATAAAACCATCTTAACCATTTTTGAGTGTACAGCTCAGTGGTATTAAGTACTCTCACACTGTTGTGTAACCATCCGACTGTCTATCTCTAGAATTTTGTGGGATTTTTTTTACCAAGACAGTACTTATTAAAACCCTTTATAAATTTCAAATATGCACCTATGCTGGGTTATGATTCCTCACTTAAAAACATAAAGATTATAGGTCTTAATTTTACCCACAAAATCAAAGGTATGTATTCTTACAGTTAGACTTACTCTCTGCTTTGAAAATAACACTGGCATCAATCCTGGTAGCTTAAAACTACGTTTAAAACCTTTTGAGCTGGCTGGTTAGCTCAGTGGGTTAGAGCATGGTGCTGACAACACCAGGTCCAGGGTTCTATCCCTAACCAGCCAGCCACCAAAAAAGCATTTAAAACCTTTGGAAGAATTTGGAGATCTTTGTTTGTTTCTTGTTGTTACTAATAGCCTAGTCAGTGAATCACTTGGCTGCTTCTCCCAATTTTTTATTTTTTTAGTTTTTATTGAATCATAATTGATTATACACATTTTGGGGGTTAAATGTTGATGTATGTTGATCAAATCAATATTACTAGTATGTATATTGTTACAA
>NW_007811169.1:0-973 GCF_000696425.1 Galeopterus variegatus | reverse complement strand
GTGATTAAATATTCAGCAAGAATGTATTGAGCATCTGCTGAGCGTCAGGCTGTGGAGGCATTGGTGGTCCAAAAGTGAACAGGAAGAGACACTCTCGTGATGAGGCACCTCCCGTTAGACAGACCAGGTTCAATGTTGACTTCCCTGCTTGAACCTCCCAGTCGTGTGGCCTAGAGCAGGTCACTTAATCCCTCTATCCTGCTTCTACAGGAGTTAGCAGTACCTTCTACCTCCTAGTGTTTATTGCTGTGAGATGTAAATTAAACATTATAGAACACTTTGTTCTGGGGCTGGCACATATTGAATGCTGAGCAAGTCAAGCCCATAGGAGTAGAAGCTTATGATCACTGAGGTTAGCATGACATCCTGTCCTCCACAGTGCCGATTAATCTCAGGGATCACCAAGGTCAAGATGAAGAAAACTGTGAAGTCAGCAACGGATCTAAACAATGGCTCAGACAGGGAAATCTGAAACTTCCTCTGTTTTGTGGAATGTTAAAATTCTGTTCCAAGATCCCTGCAGGGAAACATACCTCCAAGAGAAAATTTTCTCTGATGGCCTGGGGTGGGTGTGAGCAGCTCACCCTATGACCCCCTCCCCCCAAAACTTCTACCCCTTCCTCAATAGATTGAATTTCAACAGGAATAAGTTTCCAACTTCAAAACAATAGGAGGGAAAGAGCGGTGCCAACGCTGTCAGTCCACCCCCAAGTTCCGTTTTCCCAGTTGGAAGGAAAAGACGTTGATTCATTCATATTTATACCCTATGGTGGTTTGAGCTAGAGACAGAAGCTGTGAGGGAATATATTGGCTGGTTGAGGGAATATATTAGCTGGTTCTTTGATCCCACCTGACACTGCACGCTGAATTACAGAGACCTGGTGACGGAGACCAGCAAATACCCCCCTTCCCACTAAGACCACCCTCCCCTGTACACACTCACCTATCACGTGCTCATCAACACTGTGCCTCA
>NW_007811168.1:0-973 GCF_000696425.1 Galeopterus variegatus | reverse complement strand
GGACACTGATGAAAAGCAGCATTTGTTTCCTCTGCCACATGTCTGATGGAAGGTCTCCTGTCTGACAGCAGGGGTGAGCAGTCATCTCATATATGACCAGGCACTACCACCTGTGTGAGCCCCCCAAGGTGCTGTGGGGTGAGAGGACCATGCAGCCGGCTGCCGTCCCTGCTCCTTGGAACCTGGGAGTGGAAATGACGCACTTTCCAGGCTGGCGACCAGGCCTTGCACTGGCTCTTGGGTCTCCTCAGGGGCTCGAGTCCTTGGGGTTCCCTACCTGGCAGGTCTGAGTGGTCATGACCCAGCAGAGTGTGTTTTCAATAGGCTGTCCCAAGACTGGGGACTGTGCAGAGCACACAGTGCAGAGAATGTGCAGAGAAATGTCGCCATGACGTCTGCTCGTGAGGAGAAAAGCAGCATCCCTTGCGTGGTGTCACTGTCTGCTTCTTGGTCCCACCGCAGCCAGCCTACCACACTGAGCTCCAGCACGGAGGATGGAGCCCGAGGCCTGCAGGTACGCCTTCCGCTCTGGAGGGAGTATGCATTCCTTTCAGCCAGGACAAGTGCCAGCCCGTGTGCTCTGACAGCGCGGCCACCGCAAATGCTGGGACAGGCGAGCTGGGGCGGCTCTGGCTCTTGTCCATTCACTGGAGCTGCCAGCTGGTCAGGCAGGGAAAGCCAGGCCCAGGTCCTCCAAAGGAGTCTAGTGCCTCCATCACCCTGGACAGCTGGGAGAGCGGCTCTCCATACAGGGACACACATCAGACTGGAAAAAACTACTGAGCCCTTGAATAGGGTCATCTCCGCCTCTGTCACCTGAGAAAGGGTCATGCTGAGCCTGGCCCGAGGCTACTCTGGAAGGCACCACCCAGTGCTCTGCAGGGGCTCATCTACTGCAGCCCAGAGTCCACAGCAGGCCAGTGACACGGCTTCTCCACGGAGCCCTGATGGACGCGGGTACTGAGGCGGGACA
>NW_007811167.1:0-973 GCF_000696425.1 Galeopterus variegatus | reverse complement strand
CCGAGGGTTGCGATCCCGTTACCGGTCAGTAAAAAAAGACAAAAAGGAAAAAAAAAAGAAACAAACAGCCAAATAAATAAGAAATTCTCAGTAACACTCCAAACAGTCAGTCTCAACACACCAAAGCAGACGTAATGAGGCCATATTCCCCTCTGTAATAAAATGTTCTTGACCTCAGTGCTGGGGATTTGGTATCTAAAGCAGACTTGAGTCAGCATACATGAGGGATGAGGGGTTTTGATTGGAGATAGTGGTGAAGAGAAGTACTAATAAGGAAAGAAGAAGGAAGAAGAATTTGTTTTTTTTAGAGTAAGGTACTGTGGGAGAAGTAAACATTAAATAAGATTTTTAAATATGTGCTATGGTCTAAATATGTCCCTCCAAAATTTATATGTTGAAACCTAATCCTTAATGCAGTCTTATTAAGAGCTGGGGCATTTGGAAGGTGATTAGGTCCTGAGGGCAGAGCCCTATGAATGGGATTATGATTTTATAAAAGAGGCCCAAGGGATCTTGTTGACCTCTTCCCCACTGTGAGGACGCAGTGAGAGGGTATGAGCAATGAGCCCCTACCAGGTAGCAACTTGCTGGAGCCTTGATCTGGGACTTTCCAGGATCCAGAACTGTGAGAAATAATTTTATGTAGTTTTTAAGTTACTCAGTCTATGGTATTTTGCTCTAGCAGCCTGAATGGACTAAGACAGAATGTGTCAAGGTAAAGAAAAGAGCTAGGAAGGAGTATTCTTCAAAAATGTGGGAGGTAGTGACACCTGGAGATTAGAGAGACAGGAATGAAGAAGTGTCCAATGACTCACTTTACTATTCGGTCACTTTTTTTTTCTTTTTTTCACTGAAAAACATATCCAAGAAAATATGTCAGCAATCTTTTAACTTCCATAACCTTCCGTTGTGTGTGTGTGTGTGTGTGTCTTTGTGTACGTGTGTTTGTATTTGTAGCTCTGAAAAATGAAGG
>NW_007811166.1:0-973 GCF_000696425.1 Galeopterus variegatus | reverse complement strand
TAAATGGCTCCCAGTGGCCCCTGCCTCTGGGTGTTTGCCCCCTTGAGTATGGGCTGCACTTAGTGACTAGATTCAGATGAATAGAATACTGCAAAAGTTATGCGATGCCACTCCTGACTGTGACTTTTGTCTTGTTGGAGCTTCTCTTTCTTGTTCCGATGAAGCCAGGTGCTGAGTTTTGGGCTGTCCTATGGAGAAGCCCAAGTGGTGATGGAGTGGGAGGAGTTGCCTTCAATTGTCAGCCAGGAACCAAGGCCCTTGCTCAGCCAACAGCCTGAAAAACCTGAATCCTTTCATTAGCCACCGAAAGAGTTTGGAAGTGGATCCTACCCCCCACAGAACCTTGAGATGGCTTTGGAAGCTGAAATCCTGATTGCAGTTTTGTGGAAGACCCTCATCTCAAGGACCATGTAAACTGAACTCAGATTCCTGATCCACGGAACTTATGAAATAAGAAATGTCTGATATTTTAAATTGCTAAATTGTAGATAACTTGTTATGCAGTGATAACTAACACAATAATTAATATAAATAATCTTTTAGGTCAATAATAATGTTCTATTACATAAAATGGTTGCAAGCTGTTATGTTCCAATGTCTCCTGTTCTCTACTCCTTTGCTATCATATCTGCAAAAGGAGAACGCTGAGAAAGAAAATCTCTAATATTGTTTCCAGGTCTAAATTTTATATTACTCACATAATTTTACTACTAAATTCACATCTAGTTTTGATGTTAGAAGAGAATATAAGAATTGCAAAGATTATGTTATACATATGCATGGAAATTTACCTAGTTCAGCGTAGTTTACACTTAAAATTCTCAGGAAGGTATGAGGAAACATGTTTTTAGTCACAGAATGGAATACAAGGACAGCAAGCCTGGGTTCCTGGGTTAGCTGCTGTTTCTTGGTCTATTCAAGCTTATCAAGTGGGGTAGAGAGGAACAATTGGAGCTAGCATTTTAATAAGCCA
>NW_007811165.1:0-973 GCF_000696425.1 Galeopterus variegatus | reverse complement strand
TCTCTCTTGGCACTGAGTTGCACTGCTTTGTGGGAGGGATGACATAGGTAAAGTGAAACTGTTCTTCATACCCTCTTCAACGTGTCTATTTTTTAATATTTTTATTCCAATCAGGTGTAGAGACCTCATCCCTGGACTTCCGGGCTCTCATCTGTGGGTGGTTGTCAAAATCAGTGTTTTTGTAGGAATACAAGGACTGAAAATTCCTATTCCACTAGCTTGCTGACATCCTCAGCATTACATGATAAATCACATGTCATTCTCATAAAGAAAGACCTTTGAAGGAAGATATTAATTTCCCCATACTGTGGATGAACATGCTGAGGTGCAAGGCAGTGAAGTAATTTGCCCAAAGTCACTCAACTAGTAAATGATGAATGGGATGGCACCCAAAATGAAAGCCAGTTCTTAAGCTTAAGCTCTTAAACACTGAAGTGCAAAAATGACCTGGTACACTTTATAATGGGGAAGTAAAAGCCAACAATTAAAAAAAAACATACTTTTATAAATGCGAATACATTGCCAGAAAATAACAAATTATCTTTAGGTTATAGTTTTGTCATTTTCACATATGTATACCATTCCCATTTGGGGATTTTACTGCAAAATCCCTATTGATTTCTAATCAAATTTACTTAAGTATTTGCACCTGTTTCAGCTAGACCCCACCATGCAAAAAAAGAAAAGAAAAAGAAAAAAGAAAGAAAGAACAAGAAAGCATCTAAAGACATTGACCCACCCCCTAGGGTATTCTAGAAAAGGAAATTAAAATGTCATTTCAATGGGGAAAAAAAATTGAATTTATAATCTTGGATATTTCAATCTGTTCTTTTGGAGCTTGGCAGTATTACAAATTTATTGGCATCATTTTAAGGAAAATACTGTTGGAAATCTGATTGGATTTATTTTTTCATAGCTATGCCCCTACTGACCCTATTAGGAAGAGGCCAATCTTGAGTAATATTTCTCTTTT
>NW_007811164.1:0-973 GCF_000696425.1 Galeopterus variegatus | reverse complement strand
GCGCTGGAGGGGCTTCAGCGTCTCTTGTGAAGAAACTAATAAACGGCATTTGTAAAGTTTCGTTCCTCAGCTCTTCTCAGACATGCTTCAGTTCAGAACACAGATTTCATTCATCCCAGATTTTCCAGGACGCTCCCAATTTCATGCAGTGCTGTAATCTTTTTTTTTCTTTCTTTTTTTTGTCTTTTTTTTCGTGTCCGGCAACGGATCGCAACCCTCAGTGTCGCGCCCGTACCGGACCGGGACCGGCAACGGGATCGCAACCCTCGGTGCTGCACCCGCACCTCGCTCAGCCAGTGAGCAGGAACCGGTCTGTATGTGGGATCCGAACCCTCGGTGGGAGCGCCGCCGCACTCCCAAGCGGCGCACTGTAGCAGTGCGCCACTGGGCCGGCCCCAGTGCTGTAATCTTTAATAAATTCACTTAGATACGTTTGTGACTGAGTATGATTTCATACCATTTTAAGGGATTTCATGTACACAGATTCAGGAATCTGAAAAAAAAGCTTTTTAGTCCAATGCCATACCCTGATTTTTGAATCAGGCGTAATGTTTACTATGATATGTTATAGACCTGGGGCACACATCAGAGAGGAAATGCATTTGCTAATTCAAAAATCAGTTCTTAAAAATAATTCTTTTGAATAGCTCTTCTTAAAAACATAGTTCTTTTTTTTATCTGGCTTTTTTTTTGGGGGGGGGACAAAGGTCTCTGTTCAAGGCACAGGGAAATCTGTGTATCCCTCATTGCAGGAACAGCCCCCAAATCTTCCAGCTCTTTCTCCAGACAGATTCTTGACCATGTGGTTCAAACCTCCCTCCCAGACTGAAAATCAAGATGCTTTTCTCAATCCTGTAGCTACAGTTGCTGCCACCCTGAGTGAAGAAAGAAGCTGGATTCTACGTCTTGGGCACCAGAGAGAAAGGCCTGCCCTTCCCCAGAGGGCCCCTCTGGACTGGCTCCCCTCCGTCCC
>NW_007811163.1:0-973 GCF_000696425.1 Galeopterus variegatus | reverse complement strand
ACTTATATCTGTTATATTTTATCTAGAGTGTCTGGATGGAAGCTTTTATTGAAAATATTTTTAGATTAGTTAGTCCACGACATTTTCACATATGATTTCTAATTTAAACCTGAAAGGTAGAAATTAATTTCATTTTTCATTTGAGGCTAAATGTAGCTCAGTGATCTGCCCAAGGTCAGGGAGATAGATAATCACTATAAAGCAGGATTAAAACCATGCTCTTTGACTCTAGAACCTTTGACCTTATCATAACATTGAGTTGACTCCTTGGATGAGCACACCCCAGTGAGCTGTGCATTAATATCCAATCAAATAAAAAACACTAAAACTATTTGGAGATAAGGCAAGCTCCCCTTCACGATTTTAAAGTCTTTCAGGGATCTGCAACTCAGAGTAAAAAAAATTTTTTAATGTAGAAATGTAGAGGAAAATAGTTACAGCTCTAATATATCTTTTAGAGTGCGAGCTGACTTTTTTTTAATTGAAAAGTGATAGTCTATTCTCACAATTGCTTTATTATGTTTTTCTGTTCATAGAAATCATTCATACTTATTATAACAAATTAGGGTGCTATATGAAAGAATTAAAAATAAGGGCCGGCCTGGTGGCGCACTGGAGAGTGTGCTGCTTGGGAGCACGGCGGCGCTCCCGCTGAGGGTTCGTATCCCATGTGGAGACCGTTTCCCGCTCACTGGCTGAGCGTGGTGCGGGCGCGACACCGAGGGTTGCAATCCCGTTACCAGTCAGTAAAAAAGACAAAAAGGAAAAAAAAAACAAAAAAGAATTAAAAATAAAGTAAAATCACCTCAAATTCCATCACCCTGATAAAGCTACCAGGAACATTCTGATTAGCATCCTTTCATCTTTTTATGTACAAAAACACATGCACATAATTTTGTTTAAATACAAGAACACAAATTTATAATATCACTTCATCTTTAGTGATCATGAAAAATGAATATAAGAAAGATAA
>NW_007811162.1:0-973 GCF_000696425.1 Galeopterus variegatus | reverse complement strand
TTTTTTTTTTTCTAAACTTTTTGTAAAATTAATTTTTTTAATTGACAAATAAAAATTCTATGTATTCATAGTGTACGTCATGATGTTTTAAAATGTAAATACTGTGGAATCGCTATATCAAGCTAATGAACACATACTTTTTTTTGCAGTGTGAACATTTAAAATCTACTCTTAGCAATTTTCAAGAATATAATACATTCTTGTTTTTGTTTTTGTTTTTTGTTTTTTGGGGGCTGGCTGGTATGGGGATCCAAACCTTTTGACCTTGGTGCCATATACATTGTTGTTAACTATTGTCACCTTGCTGTATATTAGATCTTTGAAGCTTATTATTCCTGTCTAACTGAAATTTTATATCCTTTGACTGACATCTCACCAACTGGCCCCCTGTCCCCCTCTGCTTTCTTTGAAGACTAGTCTCGGTATTTTTGACATGTGTAAAATAAATTCAGTGTTCTGGGTGAGCTGTGTTTATATACTGATGAGGATTGTTATGGTTTAAATGTCACCTCCTAAACTCATGTTGAAATGTAATTGCCATTATAACAGTATTAAAAGGTAGGACCATCCAGAGGTGAGTAGGACAGGAGGGCTTCACCCTTACCAATTACATGAAATTGGTACAATTTCAGGTCCCTGTTGCTCTCCTTTGCCTTCTGCCATGGGATGACACAGCAAAAATCACCCATGCCAGATGCTGGTCCCTCAGTCTTGGACTTTGTAGCCTCCAGAACCATGATGAATTGTTGCTTTGCCTCCCACAGTTTTATCACCTCTCTTCCCCTGGGTGATGGAGCCACAAAGGATTATCCAGAGCCCATTTCTTCCAAGCAGTGAGAGACCCAGAAAGGTTAATCTCACAGAACCCTCAAGAGCGAGGCATTCCTTCCTTGGGAAATTAACCATGAATTGGGGTTCTTGCCCTGCATTTATTCTCCAGTCCAGGAAGTTACAGAAAGAGAACATAGGTGTG
>NW_007811161.1:0-973 GCF_000696425.1 Galeopterus variegatus | reverse complement strand
TTTAACCCATTTACGTTATTGCAGTTTCTGATATAGTTTGTAATTATGCCATGTTATTTTACATTAGTCTATATATCATGATTTGTCATTTATTTTATTCCCCTTTTTCTCCTTCTGTTACATGGATTAATTATTCTTGCTCCTTTTTTTTGGTAGGTTTAGAATTTATTTCATCTGTTTGCTATTGTTCAAGTGGTTATTCTTACATTTTTAACATGCCCACTTCAACATGTATTAATCTGTGAACTACTAAAATTAATTAATTTCTACATCCTTCTTGCCAAAAGGGTGAAAGCTTAGCAAACTATCATTTTCCCTCCCCTTTCATTGCCTTTTATGCTAAAATTATTTAAGAATTTATTTTTATACTTTAAAAAAAATGTATTAATCACTCTATATTTCAGCTTATTTGTAAGTTTTCCTGAGTACTTTATGTAGCATTATTTAGCCTATATCTTATGTAGATTCTTTCCTGGAGCAAATTATCATTTTGTTTAAATCCTTCTTGAGCAAATCTTCACTCTGAGGAGGTCCATTTCCGAGATCTTGCATGTCATACTTTCATATGACCGTCCCCAAGCTGAGTGCTTTTTGGCTGGGTGTAGAATCCTTCATTTAAAGTTAATTCTCTTTAGGGCTGGCCTGGTGGTGCACTGGAGAGTGCGCCGCTTGGGAGCGTGGCGGCGCTCCCGCCGAGGGTTCAGATCCCATGTGGAGACCGGTTACCGCTCACTGGCTGAGCGCGGTGCTGGCGCAACACCGAGAGTTGCGATCCCGTTGCCAGTCCCCGGTATGGGCGTGACACCGAGGGTTGCGATCCCGTTACCGGTCAGTAAAAAAAGACAAAAAGGGGAAAAAAAAAAAAAGTTAATTCTCTTTAGAACACCTCAGGATTTTTTTTTTAACATTCATTTTTGCTAATGAGAAAGTCAATGACAATATGATTCCAATTCCTATATAAATAATCTGTTTT
>NW_007811160.1:0-973 GCF_000696425.1 Galeopterus variegatus | reverse complement strand
ATTTCTTCTGCCAAATGCTGTGGTTCACAACTCTTAAGTTCCAACTTCCATGAAGTCGAAGTCGAAGGGCATGGACACAGTGCAGCCAGGTTCGTTGCAATGGTGTAGCAAGGGTGATCTTTTGTCCAATTCCAAATAGGTCCCTTATTTCTATCTGAGACCTCATCATCTGCATGGCCTTTACTTTCCACATTTCTATTAGCATTTTGCTCACCACCACATAAGTCTCTAAGACATTCCAAACTTTCCCTCGTCTTTCTGTCCTCTTCTAAGTCCTCCAGACTCCTCCAACCTTTGCCCATTACACAGCTCCAAAGATGCATCCACATTTTCAGATATCTGTATAGCAACACCCCACTCTTCGGTACCAATTTTCTGTTTTAGTCCTTTTTGTGATGCTATAACAGGAACACCTGAGACTGGGTGATTTATAAAGGAAAGAGGTTTATTTGGCTTACGATTCTGGGACAGCTGAATCTGGAATGGGCCTCAAGCTGCTTCTACTCATGGCAGAAAAGCACCAGACAGCCGGCAGGTATAAGCAGATGACATGGTGAGAGGAAGCAAGAGAGAAAGAGAAGGTGCCAGGGTCTTGTTAAGCAACAAGCTCTCATGGGAACTAACAGAGCGAGAACTCACTCATTAATTCCCCCTCCCCCAGGGAGAGCATTAATCCATTCATGAGGGATCCACCCCCATGACTCAATCAGTTTCCAACACTGCCACATTGGGGATCAAATTTCCACATGAGTTTTGGAGGGGACAACACATCCAAACTCCATCAGGCCTCCTGCTCATGCCTCAACCCATGTCTGAAGTCAGGACTCAGTATCTCCTTCCAGATAGAAAGAGTCTTTACCTTAAGGAAATGATGCTAGAAAGCATGTTGACCTTCTAATTTGAGCTCAGTTTACATCTTCATCCTCATACCCTACCATTCTCTCTGTTATTTTCTGCTTTTTTTTTTTTTTTA
>NW_007811159.1:0-974 GCF_000696425.1 Galeopterus variegatus | reverse complement strand
CTCTTAGAGTGAGTACTTTTAGTTGCTTTAGTTAATTATTAGTTTGAATTTTTTTTAAAAAGCTATTCTTGTTATAATCACTGTTTAGTCTATGAATATTGGCTGGCAGGTTAGCTCAGTTGGTTACAGCATGGCCTTATAACACTAAGGTCAAGGGTTTATTTCCCTATACCGGCCAGCCACCAAAACCAAAACAAAACAAAACAAAAAAAACCAACTATGAATATTTAACGAGTTTGTTCTGTATCCATATAAATCATTACTTCTGATATTTCTTTTTGTTCATTTGCTGTTTCTTGCTCCTTCTTTTTGGTCTTCTGGTTTTCGTGTCTTGCTTCAATGGAGGAGTTAGGGATAAGAACAGTTATCTGTCCTCTGATAAATTCCTTGAAGTTGTGCTGCAGAGAATTGGTTAACCAAAGAGCTAGAGCAAATGTTTTTTAATCAGGTAAACCACTTTGAGAGAGTTTTGCAGTTGCTGCCTTTTTTTTCTTTTTTTGAGTTGCTGCCTTTTTGATGTATATATATATCAAAGGAGAAATTAAATATATATTTAATTATATATTATATTATGTATAATATTATATATTATATATATTTAGAATTAAATATATATATATATATATTTAGAAACTTGATGGTTTTCTCAGTTATTTACTTTAAAACCCTAATTGCCTATTTTTTTTATAAAATCCACACAATATAAATTAATTGTGGTGATTTCGTTTGTGAATATAAAAAGGAAAATAAAACAATTATCTTGAAGATTTTAATGATAGAATTGCACTACATGAAAAATAAAATTAAAATACACTTACATTAAAAAAATTTTTTTATCCAAGGAAATAAAACACATTTTCTATGGTTCAGGTAGGTTTTTATCAGAATTTGAAGATCCTTACTTCAGAGATTAAAAAAAAAGTCATCTAGAAGGTCACTGCTATGTTTTAAAAGAAAAGTAGCCCAGTCTTAAA
>NW_007811158.1:0-974 GCF_000696425.1 Galeopterus variegatus | reverse complement strand
GGAATAACACTGTCACATCACTTAGAGGGTTAGTGTAATTGTTAATTAAATGGGATTGTACGTGTAAAGTAAAGTGCTTGGAATTTTATCTTTTTTTTTTTTTTTTTCATCACTATTATTTACACTTTTGCTGCGTTGGTTCAAGTCCTCATCAGACAATAATCTCCTGATCTTTTTGCCTCTAGTCTTATGCCAATTCAGCTTCATTCTCCACACTGCTACCGGAATAATCTTTCCAAACCCCAAATCTAGCATATGCTTGTATTCTGCTTAAAGCCCCTCAGTAACTCCTGACTGCCTCTTCGATGAATCTCATACTCCCCAGTGGGACTTGCAAGTCTGTCAGGAATCTAGGTCTTGTCTACCACTCCGGATTTGTCTTTTGCTCTCTCTTCCTCAAAGTCTTTGCACCAGCCATACAAAATACTTAAATATTTTTTAATTGTATGATATGGTTTTATGACTCCATGTCTCTGTACTTGGTATTTCTTCTCAGAAAGCTTTGTCATGTTTCCTTCACCAGGTGAACTCCTATGTATCCTTCAACTCAAATTCAAGGCTCTTATACTCTGTGGAATTGAACTTGACCTTTCCAAGAATAGTCGGAAGAACAGTTTTTCCTTTTGCCACTGCTGGATCTTGTATATGCCTGACTTATAGCACTTATACATTGTAGAATGTTTACTTGCTCAAGTGTACATCTCTTCTTTTTTTTTTTTTTTTTGTCTTTTTGTCTTTTTTTATGACTGGCAACGGATCGCAACCCTCAGTGTCACGCCCATACCGGACCGGGACCAGCAACGGGATTGCAACTCTCGGTGTTGCGCCCGCACCTCGCTCAGCCAGTGAGCAGCTGGTCTGTATGTGGGATCTGAACGCTCGGCAGGAGCGCCGCTGCACTTCCAAGTGGCACACTGTAGCAGTGCGCCACCGGGCCAGCCTACATCTCTTCTACTAGATTGCAAGTGATTGTT
>NW_007811157.1:0-974 GCF_000696425.1 Galeopterus variegatus | reverse complement strand
TTCTTTCTTTCTCAATATATACATATATGTTTGTGTGTATGTATCTCTTTATATATATATATATATATATAAAATCTCAATACTAATATATTAGCATTATCATCTTTAGAAAAAATTGATTTTCTAAGTATATGAGTAATTACATACAGAAGATAAAATCTATGCCAGTTCACAAATGTGTATTTCATATTTTTTTTATAATTTTATTTTAAATTTAAAATTTTTAAATTATAAAATTAGCATTGGTTGTCTTCATCAGTTTTGTGCTGTTTTAACAAAATATCTGAGACTGAGTAGTTTATAAAAATCAGAAGTTTATTTCTCACAGTTCTGGAGGCTGGAAAGTACAAGATTAAGACATTGTCATCTGGTGAGGTCCTCCTTGCTGCTTCCTCATATAGCCAAAGGTGGAAGAGCAAAAGAGGATGGACATTGTTTCCTTACATGGCAGAAGAGCAGACAAGGGAGCAAACTCACTCTCAGAAGCTTTTTTTAAAACAGCATGAATCCATTCATGAGGTGGAGTCCACAGGATCTAAACACTTTCCCAAAAGCCCCACCTCACAACATTGATGCTTTGGGGATTAAGTTTTCAACACATGAATTCTGGGGGATGCATTCAGATCATAGCATATGCTTGTAGTAGTATGTGAATATGTTTACACTTCTATAACTTTTTGAAACATTTATTAAGCCATTAACTATGTATCAGATGATGTGCTAAGTACATACATGCATTCTTATATTTTAAAACTTTCAACAACCTTAGGAGAAAGATGGGTAATATTCTAAAGTTCCCATTACAGATTGAAAATAACAGTATTCCATATTTATGGCTTATAAGCTATGTTCAGTTGCCCCTTTATATTTCCTTGTAAAAACTGCCATTGTTGAATTACTATTAACATTACTTTTTATTCACAATTTACTTTTTTACTAAAAAAAATTGATTAAACTTATGTGTGGGGTACAGA
>NW_007811156.1:0-974 GCF_000696425.1 Galeopterus variegatus | reverse complement strand
TAACATCCATTAATGGTATAAAAGAAAAAAGAAAAAAACTCTTAGCAGCCTAAAAATAGAAAGAAAGTTTTAAGCAAATAAAGAGTAACTACAGAAAAGATCTGTACTGAACATTGTACTTAAGAGTGAAACGTGGAAAGTTTTCCTTTTGAAGTAAGGATCAGCATAAGGATGTTGTCTATTAGTGTTTCTATTCAACATTGTTGGGAAGGTCTTAGCCAGTGTAGGAAGCAAAAATAAAGAGAGAGAGAGAGAGAGAGAGAGAGAGAGAAATGCCTTTACCTGTGGGTGCTATAATTGTATAAGCTGAAAATGCAAAAGAATGTACAAGTAAATTATTAGGATCAATAACTGAGTTTAGCAAGGTTTCTGGATTTTCAGAAGTCAATGTTTTAAACATAAATTGTGTTTCTATATACCAGTAAATAACTAAAAAATGAAATTTGAGATAAAAACTATGAGATATAATAGCAAAAGTTCTGAGCAATAATAGCATTTAAAAATAGCTCGCAATAAAAATAACAAGAAACGTGTAAGATCTTCAGACAGAAAGTTATGTCATTAATGAGGAAATTAAATAAGATCTAAATAAATGGAAAGAGATACCATATCTGTGGATTAGAAAATGTAATATTATAAAGATGTCAATTCTCTTCAAATTGATCTAGATTCAACGCAATCCTAACAAAAAAATTCCAACAGGTTTTGTGTGTGTGTGCTTTTAGAAACTGATTCCGAAATTTATATAAAAGTACAAATAGTCAAGAAGAGCCAAGACACTCATGAAAAAATAAATAAATAAAAATTTTAAAAAAGGAGAACAAGGTAAATTTATATAAAAGTACAAATAGTCAAGAAGAGCCAAGACACTCATGAAAAAATAAATAAAAATTTTAAAAAAGGAGAACAAGGAGGGAGAGTTCACTCTATTGGATATCAAGACTTCCTATAAAGCTAAAAGTAATCAAGATAGT
>NW_007811155.1:0-974 GCF_000696425.1 Galeopterus variegatus | reverse complement strand
TCTCTCTCTCTCTCTCTCTCTCTCTCACACACACACACACACACACACACACACACACAGGGGCATGCCTGCTCCCCACCCCCAGTGCCTCATCTTAACCACTTCAGTAAGAATGATAATACCTATGCTACCAAGTCATAGAATGTTGGAAAATAAGATAATTAATACGAATGCCTTTTTGAAAACTATTGAGTGTTCTATAAATATAAAGCATAATACTGTTCATTATTTATAATTGCTATAAATATAAAGCATAATACTATTCATTATTTATAATTTTCTTGTTAATGGAGATTTCACGCATTGAAGTGGCTTAGTATGACTATATCTCGCCACATGCATGCACACCTATCCTAAAACTTTACTAGCTACACCTAATTTTATGACAAAAGGGAATTTCCTCATATTACTAATTATTTTTTTTCCTGAAAGATTTCTTTAGTCATCATGTGGAATAGAAGATATATTAAGAAGGTCTTCGAAGTAATTTTATGCTTAAGTCCTGGGTATTCCTTTTATGCCAATTGCCTTCATAGAGGTTAAAGAAAATGCAATAATAATGTATGCTTTCTGGTCTATGTGTTTGCTGCCACAGTATTCATTGTTCATTTCTATATCTAACTTACACATGGTACTTAAAAGGGGTGCTGCCACCCTGTTATTCCTTTTTCTTATAATGTCCTTCCCATCTTTCTATCTAGTTAACATAACCTTTACATATAAGATCATCTTCTTTGTAAAGGCTTTTCTGATTTCTGGTAATGAGTATAAACAATATTTACTAATGCTTAGGGCTACTACGTTTCAGCCCTAGCAGAAAACAAGAGATAATGCCCTTGTTCTTATAGAACATTCATGTTAATGTTGCGATGAATAGCTTTTTTAAAAAAGTGTGTGTGTGTGTATATACTTTACACACACACACACACACACACACTACAAAGATATTTCAAAAAGTTTGTGAAAAAATTGAA
>NW_007811154.1:0-974 GCF_000696425.1 Galeopterus variegatus | reverse complement strand
CTCTTTTTTGTCTTCCTCTGGCTTAAAGGGGAAGCCGAAGAGGACAGGAATGCCCCATAAGAGCTCTGTCTGTTGGGAAGGGCTTCGTAAAGCTTCCTAGAAAGAAGACCCACATTCTTTTAGAGGGCCTAGGCATTGCTGGGAGAACTCTTCAGTGGTTCCCTATTTCCCTAAATTATTTTATGAAACCAAGTGTATTACATCTATGATCTTATATAATCCTGGGAAATCGGTAGGGTTAGCCCCATTTTACAGAGGAGGGAAATTGGGTTCTTAGAGTAGAAATTCTTCATCCAATTTCCAACAGCTGCTGAGTGCTGCAATGATAATTCAATCCAGGCTGTCTGGCTCCAGGGCTTCGTGATCTTTCCACCACACTGCAACTGAAGGCCTCCCTAGAAAACACCTCCACGTGACCAGAGACCACAGGACTTTGGAGGCCTGAAACAGAAGGGCCACAGGCATTTCAACCTGAAAGTTCTGTGTCTCTTTAAGAACATGATGGTTCTAAGCCCTGTTGCTAGGCTAGCTGTGTCTCCAGGCGAGCTAATTAGAGCATATCTTGGTTAGTGCAGGGTGGGGTGTTCATTTCTCTTCCTTTCCAATGCATAAAGCGTTGCCAAAGCCTAGTGGTAAATAAAAAGAGTTTGGGGCTTCAAGATTAACTCTTGCTGTATTTATTAAACACTTTGCCCATATTCCATGTTGTGCTACAGAAAATGCGAGAAAATCTGCTGCACGTGTGTGTGTGTCATGTAATACTCACTTCTGCAAGTACAGGAATCTGACTTACAAAGCATTTCATAAACATGACCCTATATAAGCCCCTCAAAGGTAAATATTATACCCATTTTACAGGTGAGGAAACTGAGGAACAGCTGACTGAAGTAATGTACTTGGGAGATCAGAGCCATGGGTGTAACACGGGCCTCCTGACTCCCAATGGGATGGTGTTGGGGGATGTTTATGAGGTT
>NW_007811153.1:0-974 GCF_000696425.1 Galeopterus variegatus | reverse complement strand
CTTGAGACAAACATATACAAATAAATCATTATGCTCTGCGTACCAAGTACTGAGAATCTAACAGCTGTTAACTTTTAAAAATTCCTACAATAACCCAATAAGATGACTATGAACAATACTATTTCCATATCACATTTGAGAAAACTAAAGCATAAAGAGATTGAATAACTCACTCAGGGTCCCATGACTTTGTGTTGGAGCCAGGCTCTGAACCGAGGCTGGCAGACCCCACCCTTAACTGTTCACTCTTGCTACAGTGTCTGTCTGCAGGTCTTGTCCAAAAGACTTAGGGCTTTTCATAAAAACCTTTAGGCAGCTGTAGATTTCTAGGCTATATATTCATAAGGTCAATAGACTGTTGTCCTTTCACTTACACAAACGAACAGTGTTTATGTCCAAACCTATGCTTCTTACCAGTTTTATGGCAAATAGATTTAACGGTATTTGTACAGCACAAGTAACCCATTCATAGTAACAAGGCAATCTGCAGGCTTCCCAGGTGAGGTCAATAGACTTGGGGTAGGGTTTACTGGGGAAAATAGCTAGTGGTCCAGGTGTTCCTTTGGAGAGGCAGAGGGAGGAGGAACTTGTAGTCAAAGAAGTTAGCAAGTCTGCCCAGAATGGCATTTTATCTCCTTGGCGTGAGTGGCAAAGAACATGCACCTCAATAAACGACACCTTTGTTTGTAGAGAAACTGGGAGAAGGCCTGTGCAGGGCACTCCTTAAAAAGTCACTTGGTATTAGTTCCACAGAGACTCACTGGGTGAGAGTGGCCCTGATATTCTATACATATAGTATAATCACAATAATTTGAGCCTGAAAGAAACGTAAATGTAGCATAATCAAAGCCCACAGTCTGTTGGTACAGCCCAGGAAGCCCCAAGCCCAGCTGCCTTCACAGGTAACCACTGCCAAGGCTGCCCTTATTATCCACATGTGCTTATGCATACGTATTTGTTTTATAACTGGGTCA
>NW_007811152.1:0-974 GCF_000696425.1 Galeopterus variegatus | reverse complement strand
ACCTTGTGCCACCTCTAAACTAGCCACTTTCCAAGCAGGAATCAAAAAACAGTGTCCTGTAGGCCAAATTCCTGCACGAAAACTAATTATCTCATCAACAGCAGGATTATTTGAAGATTCTTAGGTAGGACAAACACACCCTGGTTCCCCCCAGAGTCTCCCCACCACACCCTCCTGGATTATCCATTCCCCCTTCATTCATTTGTTAATTCAGTGCCCTGAGAACATTTCTGTTTCCAAACCCTGAAAACAAAATCTAAGTACAAAATAGACACTTGTATTAAAACATTAAATTCTGCTGCCTCTAGTATATCCCTATTGATTATTGGTTTGCCTGTTATCTGAACTACACTATGTTCGACCTGAGCCTGGACTTCATTTGTCTTGTTCACAGTTGAATCTCCAGGTCCTAGCACTGTGCCTGACACCAAGTGGGTCCTCAGATATATTGAATATTTGAGTGGATAATGAAAGCTTTTCTTCATTTCCATTATACTGCGTTGTCAATCTTTCATTTTCCATGCTTCACACTATTTTATTTCCACCCGATGTACACCATTTTAACTGCACTGATTTCCCGATGTACACCATTTTAACTGCACTGATTTAAAAAAAAAAATCTTCACTGTCTCACCTTGGCTAGGGATCAAACTTCTCAGTTTGATACCTAATGCCATTCATGATCAGGAAGAACCCTACCTGCCTTTCCAGCCTCATCTTCCTTCACTTCAATTTCACATTGTTTCTTCTAGCAACTTTAGGGGCCAAGGGAAAATATCCCTTTCAATTCCCTGAAGGTTCTCTGAAAATTCACTTGATAAACACAGATTACCATGAAGAAAAAGCATAACAAATTTGGGCCGGCCTGGTGGCGCACTCGGTAGAGTGCGGTGCTTGGGAGCGCAGTGGCGCCCCCGCTGAGGGTTCGGATCCCATATAGAGACCGGTCCGCTCACTGGTTGAGCACGGTGCGG
>NW_007811151.1:0-974 GCF_000696425.1 Galeopterus variegatus | reverse complement strand
GGTGGGCGGGCGTGAGCCCTGTGCAGTCAGGGATCTGGTTTCCATCTCTGCCCAGACACCAAAGGATTGTCTGCTTTCAGGTGAGCTAGGAGTCTCTCTGAGACTCAGTTTTCTCAGCTGCAAAAGATTTTGAGGACTGGATAAGGTAAACTTACTAAGTTTTTTATGAGCATAAGTCCTACGGAATGTTAAGTTCTGAGTAAACAGTAGCTGTTATTATGATAAAATACTCAGGGCCTATATAAAATAAGGCTCTTATATATAAATAAATACATACATACATATGCAAATATACATATGTAAACATATACATATATATTCTATATATAAAATTCCTATATAAAATAAGACCCTTATATTTAAATAAATACATACATATACACATATATATGCACACATACATGTGTAAATGTATACATAAATATGTATTCTACATATAAAATTAAATACCATATAAAACAAGGCCCTTATATATAAATAAGTACATACATACATATGCACATATACATATATATGTATTCTATATATAAAATAAAATGCCTATATAAAATAAGGTCAATTGCATTTTCTGACTAATCTGGAAGAAGCAAGAATTTCTAAAAGTGCTGTCAGAGTAGTGGCTCATTGTCAGGTGTTTAGAAGTCTCCTGCAAGGTGACTGAGCACTCAAAGCACAGTCCCAACAAGGTGTAGACTGACAGAGGGGCTGTGTGCTGATACTACAACACCTGCCCTGCCAAACAGCCGCATCGGCCACACTGGCTGTCGATGGGTGTCGGGCTGATGGACTTTCTGGCTAATTTTGTGCATCTTGATATGGTCCCTACACATCCTCCATTTCTCAGATCTGTGGATTCTGGATCTTCGGAACAGGTCCTAGCTGTGGAGCTGGGGCAGGATTTAACAGACCACCGGACGCCTCCACGTCATCAGTCGTGAGGCATGGTTCCCCTCCTCCCTGCCCCCACCTGCTGC
>NW_007811150.1:0-974 GCF_000696425.1 Galeopterus variegatus | reverse complement strand
ATTTATTTAAACTTTATGCAATTTAGTTTCCTTATCTGTAAATTGGAAGTAATACATATCTAATGGTTGTTATGCAAATAAAGTAATATATGATATATTCTCTCTCCTATTTCACTTAAATTATAAATTATGTTAATATTACTATTTATCTAATTATAGACCTAATTAACTGGTTGTATCATCTTCCTCCTGCTGCATACAGTGAGCAAAAAAAGTTTATTTTAATGAAGATATTTACAGAACCATCTCTAAAGGGGAGCAGGGTATATCTTATTGTGTTTCTTGCCTTTTGTCCTGAGTATCTTTATCTAAATCATTAAAATTTAATTAGATTAATAAAATTTGATTAAAGTGAAGACTGGATAACCTTGAAGGGTGGGATGTCATAAAACACAGAAGGCTGTGTTCACAATTGCCTACTGGCTCTCTCTACCTGGATGGCAGGCAGCTGTCTCTGAAAACAAGCCCCTTATCCTGGGAATCTCCAAGAGTTTCTTACTCATCATGGAAGGTAGAAGTCTGGCAGTTTTATTTGACTCCCCTTTTCTTACTCCCATATCAATCAATTGCCAAGTCCTGCCAATGTCCCTGATTAACCATCCCAACTTCTACTACCTCGTTTAGGTTTTTATCATGTTCTTCCAGTATTAAACCAATAGCCTCCACAAATCTGAGCAAGTCACTCTCTGCTTGAGAGCATGTCGACGCCTCAGGTATTGCCTATGCAATAAAATTCACACTCCCAGGATCTGGCCCCTGCATTTGCCCAGACTTATTTTCACTGCTCTCCCTATCAAATGTACTCCTGCTCAACAGCGAACTGCTTGTAGTTTTTGGTACACAGCACAGAATTTCATTTCTATCCTTAGATTCCCTCCTTTCATCTGGATAACCCAGCTCAGGTGTAAGTTACTTCTGAGTGCTACCTCCTCTCTCTCCTCAGCCTCCTTCTAAATTAGTTCAGATGCTCCTTC